>NC_028640.1:68036842-68047293 GCF_001406875.1 Solanum pennellii | reverse complement strand
TATATATATATATATATATATATTCATATCTAGTATACATAGACCCTTCATATAGGAAGGTTACACAGCCTTCTGCTTTTTTTCACACATATAAATATAGAAATAGTCTCAACGATTGTCTCATCTCATACCATCTAAACGAATGTCACAATATGGGCATAGCCCTTACATAAATTCAACAAGACCATGTACATGTCATATGAAAGTATATTATTCAAATAACAAGGAAAGGAATGATAGAGTCAATAAGCTCATAAGAAAGTCCAAAGCTAGAAGATGGCATTGCCCTCGAAAGTTGAGGACCTACCCTACTTGGATGTAAGGAAGAATCCAAGCCTTCAATGGTATCGCCTTCCTAACTCTTCAACGACCGGAACCTAAAATGTTTGGGGCAATGGAAGAAAATGGGTTTAGTACTCCACATGTACTAAGTATGAGATCTTATGCACATACACAAGCAAAACATGCTAAAAGGGACTTTTTTTTATCAAAACATGCCATTTTACCCCTTTTTGGGCTTAATGCAAAGTCAAGTAAGTCATATTAATCAACCAAACATGCTTACTATCTCAACAATTAACACTTATCCCAACACACTTAGAATCATGATTTACTACCACCCTAACATCAAAGAATAATATCACAAGAATGAATAAGAGTTAAACATATCATAATAAGCAAGACAACTACTCACAAGTCCTTATCAAGTCAACAAGTGCAATGACTAAGCAAAGTCCCATAACCTTACTCAATCAAGTATCCTCAATAAAAAAACATGATCAATGTCCAACTTTACATATCATGGCATTTAGACTTGAAATTTCATCTTATATTATCATTATAATCCAAGACATATTCATAAACGAACTTAATCAACATATAGTATCAACAATATTACATGGTCATCATCATATATATAATTCATATATTATCTTAACATAAACATATAAGAACCTCCTCCTAAGGCTCCCATCAAGACTAACTAGTGCAATGTCTAGGTAGAGTCCCATACCCCTACCTAGACTAAGCTAGACCCCTTAGGTTACCCAAGTTAGAGTTTAAGTCCTTTAATTCATTTTACCTTTTTGGAACATCTTGCCCTAACCGACATAGACCACATGAGCTAGTGTGGAATCCGGTGTCATAAAACCATACACCGAAAGAAGGCGGACTACTTGCCAAGGTAGTACCAAAATAGAAAACATAACAACTACGTGGATCCACTAGCTAGTATTCCTATAGGGGAAACATAGTTCAAGAACTAGGAGATTTAGTTGGGACCCTGTTTATGCGCTATGCATTATGATCTACAATCTCAAGAGTGATGTAGTGCTCCTACCTTCCCCATGTGGGAAGGGACATTTTTCTATTTAGTTAACTCGGTGCTAAGCTAGAGTCCCTTTCTGAAATGTCTTTAAGCCTTTAATTATCAATCATAACTTAATTTAGGCCATAGGGTCTAACCCTGTTGTAATAATCTTCATCAATAGCTCAATAAGAATTGTATGAGTATAAGTCCTTTCATCACAATTCATATAAGCGAGGTTAACACTTTAGCATTTCATAACATATTAAGGCACATTGATAGTTTTCACCATCCTTATAGCACATACACCTTAATCAACCTCACAACATAGTCAATACATTTCAATTCAACATCATACCACCCTATAATCCTAATATAAGGCACACTCCAATGTAATATCATGGATTAACAACAATTAATCATAATTGGAAGTAAAAATAGAGATTCTAAGACTTACCAAGTCTTTCTCATAGCTTATCATCAAGGTCTTACCATCAACCCATAAACTCAACCCAACTTGGGGAGTAACATCGTAGAACAATTATAACCAATAGAATAACAAGGACAATTTCATCTCTATAACACAATTCATCTTTAGATCACAACTTGAGTCAAGGTACATAGGCAAATTTCACATTATAAATCATAACCTAAATTACATATCAAGAACTAGCATGATAGGCATAAATTCATCTTAATTTAACCATAATAGCATCATAGGATAGTAATCTAATCAACAACCAACTCAGTTGAATGATCACCATACAACATAGGTCAAGATCACTACCTAAAGTTAGGGATAGAGGATCATGTTCTTCAATTAGTCCAAACCATCAACAATTATCATAAACAAGTTGAATTACATGTAAATATACTCAATATAACCCTAAGAATTAATTAAAAACTCAATTCATAACTTCAATTTCGAAATTGAATGAAACCCATAAGAAAACTCAACTTTTTGAAATCCATTTTGAAGGAACCCTTTGAGGAAAGGATCTCAAAGGTGAATAGAAACCATACCTCAATGTTTCTCAACAATTTGATGAAGAATCCACCCTTTTCCAGCCCCCAAACCCTAGTTCTTGCTAGACTTCAATAGTGAGTTCATGTAGAGAGAGAAATAAGGGGAGAAGGAAGAGAGTTTATTTTGAGAGTTGTCTTTACATTAATGAGGGTTAAGGGTATTTATAGAGGGGCTTAATTAACTTAATTAGTTTCCCTTTAATCACTTACTAAACCCTAAACCTGTTAATTAATTAAATGAAATCAGTTAAAATTCATCAGTGAAATTCGACCCTCACCGATGAGACCTTGTCGACGGTCCTTCGGTGGGTCGACGGACAACCCCCCCTTCGTCCTGCACTCCGTCGTCTCTGTCAGAGACTTTGCAGGTGAGGGTTTCCTCCAATTTTTATAAGTATGGGATGACGGTGGCCTCAACGCCCTGTCGAGCCAATGAAGCCCCGTCGTCCCCTTCCATCGAGTTTAACAGTAGCTAGTTAAACAAGGGCCTTCACAAATCTTTCTAAGTGTGGGACGACGGTGGCCTCGATGCCCCTTCAAGCCACTTACGGACCGTCGCCTGCCCCGTCGAGGCATACTGCCAGGTTGTGCTGCATCAAATTGCAGTCGTACCCAAATGTTTCAATCATGAAATAACTCAAAGTAGCTACCTTTCCACCCATTTTCATACATTTCCAACTCCTAAAAGTTAGTAAAAAGGCTAAGGCACACTAACATCTCTTTAAACCAACTTCCCAGACATTTTTTACTTTTTGGTTCTTAAACCTTCTAAATGACCTATATTAATTAAAAATGGACTTAGAAACAGTGTTTAGACTTTATGAACCTATGTTAGGATTTACCATGAGTCTTGGATTTTCAAGGTGTTACATTTTCCCATTTAGGAACATTCGTCCCCGAATGACACTAGAACTCTTTTAAAGGAAGGAATAGACCCAATACTAGCTGCCCAACCAATCAACAATATCATTTAACATAAATCATGTCACTTTAGCAAGGCAAATATCAAAACTCATATTACTAAACCTAAGGCTCAAAACACTTCATCATGAGGCATTTCCTTCTCATTACACTTATGAGCTCAACATACATCACATGAGTCAATTAGCACAAATTTCAACTTAAAAACATGCTACCTATCATTTCATGAATACTCACCATATCAAAATGCACAACATAACTCAAAGCAAGAAAAAAATAAAATTTCAAGTTTTTAATAGCAATACTATAGTGACTTCACTGTAAAATTTAGTGTGAGGTTTTCAAAAATGCCATTTTTGTAACACTTCACCCAAAAATCAAGAACACAAATCTTTGTCATGATTATACAATTAAAAAGCATGGCTAACCTTAATTCAAAAAGATGTGGATAACGGGACTTTATATCGGCCTCGGCCTCCCATGTAGCACCCTCAACTAATTGATTTTTCCATAACACTTTTACGGATACCACCTCTTTATTCCTCAACTTCTTGACTTTCCTATCAAGAATTTGAACTGGAACTTCCTCATAAGTGAGGTTATCCTTTACACCAAGACCCTCAATAGGAAGAATGGACTCGGGGTCGCCGATACACTTTTTCAACATAGAAATATGGAAAACCGGATGAGCCGAAGCCAATTCACTAGGAAGTTTCAATTCATAGGCAACCTTACCAACCTTTTGCAAGATTTCATAGGGAACCACATAACGATGACTCAATTTCCCTTTCTTGCCAAACCTAACCACCCCATTCATTGGTGAAATTTTTAAATACACCTTATCACCTTCTTCAAACTCCAAATCCCTTCTCCAATTATCGGCATAAGACTTTTGCCGACTATAGGCCGTTTGCAACCGGTTCCTTATGATATGAACCTTTTCCAAAGTCTTATAAATCAACTCAATACCAAGAAGCGATGGCTCACCCACTTCAAACCATCCAATAAGAGACCTTCACCTCCTACCATACAAGGCTTCATAGGGAGCCATGGAAATGGATGAATGAAAACTGTTGTTGTAGGCAAACTCTACTAAAGGTAAATGCCTATCCCAACTCCCTTTGAAATCAATAATGCAATCTCTAAGCATATCTTCAAAGGTTTGTATCGTACGATATCCGCTTGACCATCTGTTTGGGGATGGAAAGCGGTGCTCAACTTCACCGTAGTCCTAACCCTTTTTGGATGACCTCCAAAATCTAGATGTAAATTGTGCGCCCTGATCCGATATGATGGATAACGGAATACCATGGAGGCACACAATCTCATCTAGGAAGATTCTTGCATAATCTTCCGCCGAATATGATGATTTGACGGGGATAAAGGTGTGGATTTAGTCAATCGATCCACAACCACCCATATGGAATCATAGGACTTTTGGGTCCGGGGTAAACCTAATACATAGTCCATATTGATGGCTTCCCACTTCCAAGTTGGAATTTGGATCTCTTGTAGTAAGCCAACCGGCTTTAGGTGTTCGGCCTTTACTTGTTGGCAATTCGGACACTTAGCGATAAATTCCGCTATGTCCCTTTTTAGATCTTCCCACCAATATTATTCCCTTAGGTCATGGTACATTTTTGTCGACCTCGGATGAATTGAGTAGCGGGACCCATGTGCTTCTTCTAAGATCTAAACCCTCAACCCATCTACATCGGGAACACATAATCTCTCTTGGTACTTTAGCACCCCATCCCCCCCAGGGAGAATGATTCATTTAACTTGCCAAGAACTGATTCTTTAAACCCCATCAAGGCTAAATCAAGGTGTTGTTTGGACTTCACCTCAACCACTAAAGATGACTAGGAGTTACGATAAACTACGACACCCCTATCCAGAGCACTCTCCAACCTCACCCCCAACCTAACCAACCTATGCACTTCCCTAGCTAGGTCCTTTTTGGCTTCATCAAGATGGGATATACTACCCGTAGTCATCCGACTTAGGGAATCCGCAACTACATTAGCCTTGCCGGGTGATAAATGACACTCATATCATAATTTTTCAACAACGCAAGCCACCTTCTTTGTCGGAGATTTAACTCCTTTTGGGTAAACACATATTGGAGAATCTTATGATCGGTAAAAACATCCACAAGAACAGCACATAAATAATGCCTCCAAATTTTCAAAGCAAACACCACAACCTCTTATTCAAGGTCATGATTGGGATAATTTCTCTGATGTAACTTTAGTTTCCTTGAGGAATAAGCTATCACCTTCCTGCTTTGCATAAGCACACACCCCAAACCCACTGAAGATGCGTCACAATACACCACTAAACCCTTTGTACCCTCCGGTAAGGTCAACACCGGAGCGGAAGTAAGTTTATCTTTCAACAATTGGAAGCTCTTATCACATGCCTCTGACCACTCAAACTTTTTACTCTTTGGGACAAAGTAGTCAAAGGACACACAATGGATGCAAAACCATCCACGAACCTCCGATAGTAACCCGCTAAACCCAAGAAACTCCTAATGTTAGTCAGAGTCAATGGTCTAGGCCAATTTTTCACCGCTTCCATTTTCCTTGGGTCTACTTCAACTCCCTCACTAGAAATGATGTGCCCAAGAAAAGTAACTGATCTCAACCAAAACTCACATTTACCATATTTGGCATACAATTGATGTTCTTTAAGGGTTTGCATTACTACCCTCAAATGACCCATATGATCATCCTCCTTCTTCGAGTATACCAAGATATCGTCAATGAAGACAATGACAAACGGACCTAAGCAATTTTGAAATACTCTATTCATTAGGTCCATAAATGCTGCCAGAGCATTAGTGAGACCGAAAGTCATGACCAAGAACTCATAATGCCCATACCTAGTCCAAAAGGCCGTCTTCGGTATATCCTCCCCCTCACCCTGAGTTGATGATAACCTAACCTCAAGTCTATTTTTGAAAAGTAACTCGCCCCTTAGAGTTGGTCAAATAAGTCATTAATCCGAGGGAGAGGGTACTTATTCTTAATGGTGACCTTATTTTTTGGGTTTTCCGGATTCCGACGTCAAAAATGCCAAAATTTTTTATGGATGTCCGTCAAGACCTTGGCTATTCATCCGGTTTGCCCTCACGGCCAGGCCGACCAATTTTAAAGGTCAAAAAAGCCCCAAAGCGAGGATACCCCCCATTTCGATGATTTTCGTGTGTACCATTTTTTGGGTTATCCGGATTCCAACGTCAAAAATGCCAAACTTTTTTATGGATGTCTGTCAAGACCTTGTCTATGCAGATGGTTGTCCCTCACGGCCAGTCCTACCCATTTTGAAGGTCAAATGAGCCCCGAAGCGAGCATACCCCCATTTTGATGATTTTCATATGCAATAGCAAACCATTTTTTGGGTGATCCGGATTCCGACGTAAAAATGCCAAAAATTTTTGTGGACGTCCTAAAGACCTTGGCTATGCAGACATTTGGCCATCACGGCCAGTCCGACCCAATTTCAAGGTCAAACGAGCCTCGAAGAGCGAATACCCCCTATTTAAACGATTTTCGTTTGCTATTGCAAATTATTTTTAGGATGATCCGGATTACGACGTCAAAAATTCCAAATTGTTTTGTGGAAGTTCGTCAAGACCTTTTCTATGCATCCAGTTGGCCCTCAAGCCAGTCTGATACATTTTCAAGGTCAAACGAGCCCCGAAGCACGCATATCGCCCATTTAGACAATTTTCCTGTGCTATAGCAAACCATTTTTTGGGTGATCCAGATTCTGACGTCAAAAATACTAAATTTTTTTTTGGACGTCCGTCAATACCTTGGCTATGCAGTGATCTGGACATCACGGCCAATCCGACCCATTTTCAAGGTCAAACGAGCCCCGAGGCGCGCATACCCCCCATTTAGATGATTTTCGTGTGCTATAGCAAACCATTTTTTGGGTGATCCAGATTCTGACGTCAAAAATACTAAATTTTTTTTTGGACGTCCGTCAATACCTTGGCTATGCAGTGATCTGGACATCACGGCCAATCCGACCCATTTTCAAGGTCAAACGAGCCCCGAGGCGCGCATACCCCCCATTTAGATGATTTTCGTGTGCTATAGCAAACCATTTTTTGGGTGATCCGGATTCTGACTTCAAAAATACAAAAATGTTTTTGTGGACGTCCGTCAAGACCTTGGATATGCATCCGGTTGGCCTTCACGGCCATTCCGACCAATTTTAAATGTCAAAAAAGCCCCGAAGCACGCACACCCCCATTTCGACAATTTTCGTGTGTTATAGCAAACCATTTTTTGGGTTATCCGGATTCCGACGTCAAAAATTCCAAACTTTTTAGTGGATGTCCGTCAAGACCTTGTCTATGCAGCCGGTTGGCCCTCACGGCCAGTCCGACTCATTTTGAAGGTCAAACGAGCCCCGAAGCGACAATACCCCTATTTTGACGATTTTCGTGTGCAATAGCAAATATTTTAGGTGATATGGATTCCGACGTCAAAAATGGCAAAAGTTTTTGTGGACGTCCATCAAGACCTTGGCAATGCATCCAGTTGTCCATCACGACCAATCCGACCCATTTGTAATGTGAAACGAGCCCTGAAGCGCGCATATCCCCCATTTAGATGATTTTTGTGTGGTATAGCAAACCATTTTTCGGGTTATCCGGATTTCGACGTAAAAAATGCCAAACTTTTTTGTGGACGTCCGTCAAGACCTTGTCTATGCAGCCGGTTAGCCCTCACGGCCAGTCCGACCCATTTTGAAGGTCAAACGAGCCCCAAAGCGAGCATACCCCTCATTTCGACGATTTTCGTGTAATATAGCAAACAATTTTTTGGGTGATCTAGATTCAGACGTCAAAAATTCCTAAAATTTTTGTGGACGTCTCTCAAGACCTTGGCTATACAGACAGTTGGCCATCACATCCTCTTCGAACCATTTTCAAAGTCAAACGAGCTCCAAAGCGCGCATACCCCATTTTCGACTATTTTCGTGTGCTATAGCAAACAATTTTTTGGGTGATTCGGATTCCGATGTCAAAAATGCCAAAATTTTTCGTGGAGGTCCTTCAAGACCTTGGCTGTGCATCTGGTTGGCCATCACGGCCAGTCCGACCCGTTTTGAAGGTCAAACGAGCCCCTAAGCAGGCATACCCCCCATATGGACGATTTTCGTGTGCTATAGCAAACTATTTTTTAGGTGATCCGGATTCCGACGTCAAAAATACCAAAAGTTTTTGTGGACGTCTGTCAAGACCTTGGCTATGCATCCGATTGTCCTTCACGACCAGTCCGACCAATTTTCAAGGTCAAATGAGCCCCGAAGCGCGTATACCCCCATTTAGATGATTTTCGTGTGCCATAGCAAACCATTTTTTGGGTTATCCGGATTCCGACATAAAAAATGCCAATTTTTTTTGTGGACGTCCGTCAACACCTTGTCTTTGCAGCCGGTTGGACCTCACGGCCAGTCCGAACCATTTTGAAGGTCAGACGAGCCCCAAAGAGAGCATACCCCCCATTTAGACGATTTTCGTTTTCTATAGGAACCCATTTTTTGGGTGATCCGGATTTCGACGTCAAAAATTCAAAAAAATTTTGTGGACATCCGTCAGGACCTTGGCTATGCAGCCAGTTGACCATCACTTCCACTACAAACCATTTTAAAGGTTAAACGAGTCCCAAAGCGCGCATACCCCTATTTCAAGGATTTTCGAGTGCTATAGCAAACAATTTTTTGTGTGATCCGGATTCCGACGTTAAAAATGCTAAAATTTTTTGTTGACGTCTGTCAAGACCTTTGCTATGCATCCGGTTGGCCTTCACGGCAAGTCCGACCAATTTTCAAGGTCAAACGAGCCCTGAAGCGCGCATACCCCCATTTAGATGATTTTCGTGTGCTATAGCAAACCATTTTTTGGGTTATCCGGATTCCGACATCAAAAATGCAAAATTTTTTTGTGGACGTCCGTGAAGACCTTGGCTATGCATCCGGTTGGCCTTCACGGCCAGTCCGACAAATTGTCGAGGTCAAACGAGCCCTAAAGCGCACATACCCCCATTTAGATGATTTTCGTGTGCTTTAGCAAACCATTTTTTGGGTTATCCGGATTCCAACATCAAAAATGCCAATCTTTTTTGTGGACGTCCGTCAAGACCTTGGTTATGCAGCCGGTTGGCCCTCACGGCAAGTCCGACCCATTTTGAAGGTCAAACGAGCCCCGAAGCGCGCATGCCCTCCATTTAGATGATTTTCGTGTGCTATAGCAAACCATTTTTGGGTTATCCGAATTCCAACGTCAAAAATGCCAAAATTTTTGGTGGACGTCTGTCAAGACCTTGGCTATGCATCCGGTTGGACTTCACGGCCATTCCGACCAATTTTCAAGGTCAAACGAGCCCCAAATCGAGCATACCCCCCATTTCGATGATTTTCGTTTGCTATAGCAAACCCATTTTTGGGTGATCCTGATTCCGACGTAAAAAATGCAAAAAATTTTGTGTGGACGTCCGTCAAGACCTTGTCTATGCATCCGCTTGGACCTTACGGCCAATCCGACCCATTTTCAAGGTTAAACGAGCCTCGAAGCGCGCATACCCCCATTTCGACGATTTTCGTGTGCAATAGCAAATCATTTTTTGGGTATTCTGGATTCCGACGTCAAAAATGCCAAAATTTTTTTTAGACGTCCTTCAAGACCTTGGCTATGCAGCCGTTTGGCCATCACATCCACTCAAAACCATTTTCAAGGTCAAACGAGCCCCAAAGCGCGCATACCCCTATTTTAGCGATTTTTGAGTGCTATAGCAAACATCTTTTTTGGTGATCCGGATTTCGACGTCAAAAATGACAAACTTTATTGTGGAGTCCGTCAAGACCTTGTCTATGACGCCGGTTGGCCCTCACGGCCAGTCCGACCCATTTTGAAGGTCAAACGAGCCCCGAAGCGCGCATACCCCTCATTTCGACGATTTTCGTGTGCTATAGCAAACAATTTTTTGGGTGATCCGGATTAAGACGTCAAAAATTCCAAAATTTTTTGTGGACGTCTTTCAATACCTTGGCTATTCAGCCAGTTGTCCATCACGGCCAATCCAACTCATTTTGAAGGTCAAACGAGCCCCGAAGCGAGCATACCCCCCATTTCGACGATTTTCGTGTGCTATAGCAAACCATTTTTTGGGTGATC
>NC_028640.1:68035689-68036292 GCF_001406875.1 Solanum pennellii | reverse complement strand
CGGATTCCGACGTCAAAAATGCCAAATTTTTTTGTGGTCGTCCGTCAAGACCTTGTCTATGCAGACGGTTGGCCTTCACGGCCAGTCCGACCCATTTTGAAGGTCAAACGAGCCCCGAAGCGAACACACCCCTCATTTCGACGATTTTCGTGTGCTATAGTAAACCAGTTTTTGGGTGATCCGGATTCCGACGTCAAAAATGCCAAATTTTTTTGTGGACGTCCGTCAAGACCTTGTCTATTCAGCCGGTTGGCTTTCCCGACCAGTCCGACCCATTTTGAAGGTCAAACGAGCACCGAAGCGAGCATACCCCTCATTTCGACAATTTTCGTGTGCTATAGTAAACCATTTTTTTGGTGATCCGGATTCCGACATCAAAAATGCCAAAAAATTTTGTGGACGTCCGTCAAAACCTTTTCTATGCATCCGGTTGGCCCTCACGGCACGTCCGACCCATTTTCAAGGTCAAACGAGCCCCGAAGCCAGCATACCCCTCATTTCGATGATTTTCGTGTGCTTTAGTAAACCATTTTTTGGGTGATCGCGATTCCGACGTCAAAAATGCCAAAATTTTTTGTGGACGTCCGTCAAGACCTTGTCTAT
>NC_028640.1:68025055-68025689 GCF_001406875.1 Solanum pennellii | reverse complement strand
GACGTCCGTCAAGACCTTGTCTATGCATACGGTTGTCCATCACGGCACGTCCGACCCATTTGGAAGGTCAAACAATCCCCGAAACGAGCATACCCCTCATTTCGACGATTTTCGTGTGCTATAGCACACCATTTTTTGGGTGATCCGGATNCGGATTCCGACGTAAAAAATGCCAAAATTTTTTGTGGACGTCCGTCAAGACCTTGTCTATGCAAGCAGTTTTCCCTCACAGCCAGTCCAACCCATTTTGAAGGTCAAACGAGCCCCGAAGCGAGCATACCCCTCATTTCGACGATTTTCGTGTGCTATACCCAACCATTTTTTGGGTGATCCGGATTACGACGTCAAAAATGCCAAATTTTTTTGTGAACGTCCGTCAGGACCTTGGCTATGCAGACGGTTGGCCCTCACAGCCAGTCCGACCCATTTTGAAGGTCAAACGAGCCCGGAAGCGAGCATACCCCTCATTTCGACGATTTTCGTGTGCTATAGTAAACCATTTTTTGGGTGATCTAGATTCAGACGTCAAAAATGCCAATTTTTGTTGTGGACGTCCGTCAAGACCTTATCTATGCAGCCGGTTTGCCCTCACGGCCAGTCCGACCCATTTTGAAGGTCAAACGAGCCCCGAAGC
>NC_028640.1:68017047-68024963 GCF_001406875.1 Solanum pennellii | reverse complement strand
TGCCAAATTTTTTTGTGGACGTCCATCAAGACCTTGTCTATGCATCCGGTTGGCCCTCACGGCACGTGCGACCCATTTTAAAGGTCAAACGAGCCCCGAAGTGAGCATACCCCTCATTTCGGCGATTTTCGTGTGCTATAGCAAACCATTTTTTGGGTGATCCGGATTCCGATGTCAAAAATGCCAAATTTTTTTGTGGACATCCGTCAAGACCTTGGCTATGCAGACGGTTGGCCCTCACGGCCAGTTCGACCCATTTTGAAGGTCAAACGAGCCCCGAAGCGAGCATACCCCTCATTTCAACGATTTTCGTGTGCTATAGTAAACCATTTTTTGGGTGATCCATATTCCGACGTCAAAAATGCCAAATTTTTTTTGTGGACGTCCGTCAAGACCTTCGCAATGCAGCCGGTTGGCCCTCACGGCCAGTCCGACCCATTTTGAAGGTCAAACGAGCCCCGAAGTGAGCATACCCCTCATTTCGACGATTTTCGTGTGCTATAGTAAACCAGTTTTTGGGTGAACCGGATTTCGACGTCAAAAATGCCAAATGTTTTTGTGGACGTCCGTCAAGACCTTGTCTATGCACACGGTTGGACCTCACGGCCAGTCCGACCCATTTTGAAGGTCAAACGAGCCTCGAAACGAGCACACCCCTCATTTCGACGATTTTCGTGTGCTATAGCGAACCATTTTTTGGGTGATACGGATTCCGACGTCAAAAATGTCAAATTTTTTTGTGGTCGTCCGTCAAGACCTTATCTATGCAGCCGGTTGGCCCTCACGGCCAGTCCGACCCATTTTGAAGGGCAAACGAGCCCCGAAGCGAGCATACCCATCACTTCGACGATTTTCGTGTGCTATAGCACACCATTTTTTGGGTGATCCGGATTCCGACGTCAAAAATGTCAAATTTTTTTGTGGTCGTCCGTCAAGACCTTATCTATGCAGCCGGTTGGCCCTCACGGCCAGTCCGACCCATTTTGAAGGGCAAACGAGCCCCGAAGCGAGCATACCCATCACTTCGACGATTTTCGTGTGCTATAGCACACCATTTTTTGGGTGATCCGGATTCCGACGTCAAAAATGTCAAATTTTTTTGTGGTCGTCCGTCAAGACCTTATCTATGCAGCCGGTTGGCCCTCACGGCCAGTCCGACCCATTTTGAAGGGCAAACGAGCCCCGAAGCGAGCATACCCATCACTTCGACGATTTTCGTGTGCTATAGCACACCATTTTTTGGGTGATCCGGATTCCGACGTCAAAAATGTCAAATTTTTTTGTGGTCGTCCGTCAAGACCTTATCTATGCAGCCGGTTGGCCCTCACGGCCAGTCCGACCCATTTTGAAGGGCAAACGAGCCCCGAAGCGAGCATACCCATCACTTCGACGATTTTCGTGTGCTATAGCACACCATTTTTTGGGTGATCCGGATTCCGACGTCAAAAATGTCAAATTTTTTTGTGGTCGTCCGTCAAGACCTTATCTATGCAGCCGGTTGGCCCTCACGGCCAGTCCGACCCATTTTGAAGGGCAAACGAGCCCCGAAGCGAGCATACCCATCACTTCGACGATTTTCGTGTGCTATAGCACACCATTTTTTGGGTGATCCGGATTCCGACGTCAAAAATGTCAAATTTTTTTGTGGTCGTCCGTCAAGACCTTATCTATGCAGCCGGTTGGCCCTCACGGCCAGTCCGACCCATTTTGAAGGGCAAACGAGCCCCGAAGCGAGCATACCCATCACTTCGACGATTTTCGTGTGCTATAGCACACCATTTTTTGGGTGATCCGGATTCCGACGTCAAAAATGTCAAATTTTTTTGTGGTCGTCCGTCAAGACCTTATCTATGCAGCCGGTTGGCCCTCACGGCCAGTCCGACCCATTTTGAAGGGCAAACGAGCCCCGAAGCGAGCATACCCATCACTTCGACGATTTTCGTGTGCTATAGCACACCATTTTTTGGGTGATCCGGATTCCGACGTCAAAAATGTCAAATTTTTTTGTGGTCGTCCGTCAAGACCTTATCTATGCAGCCGGTTGGCCCTCACGGCCAGTCCGACCCATTTTGAAGGGCAAACGAGCCCCGAAGCGAGCATACCCATCACTTCGACGATTTTCGTGTGCTATAGCACACCATTTTTTGGGTGATCCGGATTCCGACGTCAAAAATGTCAAATTTTTTTGTGGTCGTCCGTCAAGACCTTATCTATGCAGCCGGTTGGCCCTCACGGCCAGTCCGACCCATTTTGAAGGGCAAACGAGCCCCGAAGCGAGCATACCCATCACTTCGACGATTTTCGTGTGCTATAGCACACCATTTTTTGGGTGATCCGGATTCCGACGTCAAAAATGTCAAATTTTTTTGTGGTCGTCCGTCAAGACCTTATCTATGCAGCCGGTTGGCCCTCACGGCCAGTCCGACCCATTTTGAAGGGCAAACGAGCCCCGAAGCGAGCATACCCATCACTTCGACGATTTTCGTGTGCTATAGCACACCATTTTTTGGGTGATCCGGATTCCGACGTCAAAAATGTCAAATTTTTTTGTGGTCGTCCGTCAAGACCTTATCTATGCAGCCGGTTGGCCCTCACGGCCAGTCCGACCCATTTTGAAGGGCAAACGAGCCCCGAAGCGAGCATACCCATCACTTCGACGATTTTCGTGTGCTATAGCACACCATTTTTTGGGTGATCCGGATTCCGACGTCAAAAATGTCAAATTTTTTTGTGGTCGTCCGTCAAGACCTTATCTATGCAGCCGGTTGGCCCTCACGGCCAGTCCGACCCACTTTGAAGGTCAAACGAGCCCCGAAGCGAGCATACCCCTTATTTCGATGATTTTCGTGTGCTATATTTTTGGGTGATCCGTATTCCGACGTCAAAAATGCAAAATTTTTTTGTGGACGTCCGTCAAGACCTTCGCTATGCAGACGGTTGGACCTCACGGCCAGTCCGACCCATTTTGAAGGTCAAACGAGCCCCGAAGCGAGCATACACCTCATTTCGACGATTTTTGTGTGGTATAGCAAACCATTTTTTGGGTGATCCGGATTCCGACGTCAAAAATGCCAACTTTTTTTTGTGGACGTCTGTCAAGACCTTGGCTATGCAGCCGGTTGGCCCTCACGGCCAGTCCGACCCATTTTGAAGGTCAAACGAGCCCCGAAGCGAGCATACCCCTCATTTCGACGATTTTCGTGTGCTATAGTAAACCAGTTTTTGGGTGATCCGGATTTCGACGTCAAAAATGCCAAATGTTTTTGTGGACGTCCGTCAAGACCTTATCTATGTAGACGGTTGGCCCGCACGGCCAGTCCGACCCATTTTGAAGGTCAAACGAGCACCGAAACGAGCACACCCCTCATTTCGATGATTTTCGTGTGCTATAGCAAACCATTTTTTGGGTGATACGGATTCCGACGTCAAAAATGTCAAATGTTTTTGTGGACGTCCGTCAAGACCTTGTCTAGGCAGCCGGTTGTCTTTCACGGCTAGTCCGACACATTTTGAAGGTCAAACGAGCCCCGAAGCGAGCATACCCCTCATTTCGACGATTTTCGTGTGCTATAGTAAACCAGTTTTTGGGTGATCCGGATTTCGACGTCAAAAATGCCAAATGTTTTTGTGGACGTCCGTCAAGACCTTATCTATGTAGACGGTTGGCCCGCACGGCCAGTCCGACCCATTTTGAAGGTCAAACGAGCCCCGAAGCGAGCATACCCCTCATTTCGACGATTTTCGTGTGCTATAGTAAACCAGTTTTTGGGTGATCCGGATTTCGACGTCAAAAATGCCAAATGTTTTTGTGGACGTCCGTCAAGACCTTATCTATGTAGACGGTTGGCCCGCACGGCCAGTCCGACCCATTTTGAAGGTCAAACGAGCCCCGAAGCGAGCATACCCCTCATTTCGACGATTTTCGTGTGCTATAGTAAACCAGTTTTTGGGTGATCCGGATTTCGACGTCAAAAATGCCAAATGTTTTTGTGGACGTCCGTCAAGACCTTATCTATGTAGACGGTTGGCCCGCACGGCCAGTCCGACCCATTTTGAAGGTCAAACGAGCCCCGAAGCGAGCATACCCCTCATTTCGACGATTTTCGTGTGCTATAGTAAACCAGTTTTTGGGTGATCCGGATTTCGACGTCAAAAATGCCAAATGTTTTTGTGGACGTCCGTCAAGACCTTATCTATGTAGACGGTTGGCCCGCACGGCCAGTCCGACCCATTTTGAAGGTCAAACGAGCCCCGAAGCGAGCATACCCCTCATTTCGACGATTTTCGTGTGCTATAGTAAACCAGTTTTTGGGTGATCCGGATTTCGACGTCAAAAATGCCAAATGTTTTTGTGGACGTCCGTCAAGACCTTATCTATGTAGACGGTTGGCCCGCACGGCCAGTCCGACCCATTTTGAAGGTCAAACGAGCCCCGAAGCGAGCATACCCCTCATTTCGACGATTTTCGTGTGCTATAGTAAACCAGTTTTTGGGTGATCCGGATTTCGACGTCAAAAATGCCAAATGTTTTTGTGGACGTCCGTCAAGACCTTATCTATGTAGACGGTTGGCCCGCACGGCCAGTCCGACCCATTTTGAAGGTCAAACGAGCCCCGAAGCGAGCATACCCCTCATTTCGACGATTTTCGTGTGCTATAGTAAACCAGTTTTTGGGTGATCCGGATTTCGACGTCAAAAATGCCAAATGTTTTTGTGGACGTCCGTCAAGACCTTATCTATGTAGACGGTTGGCCCGCACGGCCAGTCCGACCCATTTTGAAGGTCAAACGAGCCCCGAAGCGAGCATACCCCTCATTTCGACGATTTTCGTGTGCTATAGTAAACCAGTTTTTGGGTGATCCGGATTTCGACGTCAAAAATGCCAAATGTTTTTGTGGACGTCCGTCAAGACCTTATCTATGTAGACGGTTGGCCCGCACGGCCAGTCCGACCCATTTTGAAGGTCAAACGAGCCCCGAAGCGAGCATACCCCTCATTTCGACGATTTTCGTGTGCTATAGTAAACCAGTTTTTGGGTGATCCGGATTTCGACGTCAAAAATGCCAAATGTTTTTGTGGACGTCCGTCAAGACCTTATCTATGTAGACGGTTGGCCCGCACGGCCAGTCCGACCCATTTTGAAGGTCAAACGAGCCCCGAAGCGAGCATACCCCTCATTTCGACGATTTTCGTGTGCTATAGTAAACCAGTTTTTGGGTGATCCGGATTTCGACGTCAAAAATGCCAAATGTTTTTGTGGACGTCCGTCAAGACCTTATCTATGTAGACGGTTGGCCCGCACGGCCAGTCCGACCCATTTTGAAGGTCAAACGAGCCCCGAAGCGAGCATACCCCTCATTTCGACGATTTTCGTGTGCTATAGTAAACCAGTTTTTGGGTGATCCGGATTTCGACGTCAAAAATGCCAAATGTTTTTGTGGACGTCCGTCAAGACCTTATCTATGTAGACGGTTGGCCCGCACGGCCAGTCCGACCCATTTTGAAGGTCAAACGAGCCCCGAAGCGAGCATACCCCTCATTTCAACGATTTTCGTGTGCTATAGCAAAAAATTTTTTGGGTGATCCGGATTCCGTCGTCAAAAATGCCAAATTTTTTTGTGGACGTTCGTCAAGACCTTGTCTATGCAACCGGTTGGCTTTCACAGCCAGTCTGACCCATTTTGAAGGTTAAACGAGCCCCGAAGCGAGCATAACCCTCATTTCGACGATTTTCGTGTGCTATAGCAAACCATTTTTTGGGTGATCCGGATTCCGACGTCAAAAATGCCAAATTATTTTGTGGACGTCCGTCAAGACCTTGTGAATGCAGCCGGTTGGACCTCACGGCCATTCCGACCCATTTTGAAGGTCAAACGAGCCCCGAAGCGAGCATACCCCTCATTTCGACGATTTTCGTGTGCAATAGCAAACCATTTTTTGGGTGATCCGGATTCCGACGTCAAAAATGCCAAATTATTTTGTGGACGTCCGTCAAGACCTTGTGAATGCAGCCGGTTGGACCTCACGGCCATTCCGACCCATTTTGAAGGTCAAACGAGCCCCGAAGCGAGCATACCCCTCATTTCGACGATTTTCGTGTGCAATAGCAAACCATTTTTTGGGTGATCCGGATTCCGACGTCAAAAATGCCAAATTATTTTGTGGACGTCCGTCAAGACCTTGTGAATGCAGCCGGTTGGACCTCACGGCCATTCCGACCCATTTTGAAGGTCAAACGAGCCCCGAAGCGAGCATACCCCTCATTTCGACGATTTTCGTGTGCAATAGCAAACCATTTTTTGGGTGATCCGGATTCCGACGTCAAAAATGCCAAATTATTTTGTGGACGTCCGTCAAGACCTTGTGAATGCAGCCGGTTGGACCTCACGGCCATTCCGACCCATTTTGAAGGTCAAACGAGCCCCGAAGCGAGCATACCCCTCATTTCGACGATTTTCGTGTGCAATAGCAAACCATTTTTTGGGTGATCCGGATTCCGACGTCAAAAATGCCAAATTATTTTGTGGACGTCCGTCAAGACCTTGTGAATGCAGCCGGTTGGACCTCACGGCCATTCCGACCCATTTTGAAGGTCAAACGAGCCCCGAAGCGAGCATACCCCTCATTTCGACGATTTTCGTGTGCAATAGCAAACCATTTTTTGGGTGATCCGGATTCCGACGTCAAAAATGCCAAATTATTTTGTGGACGTCCGTCAAGACCTTGTGAATGCAGCCGGTTGGACCTCACGGCCATTCCGACCCATTTTGAAGGTCAAACGAGCCCCGAAGCGAGCATACCCCTCATTTCGACGATTTTCGTGTGCAATAGCAAACCATTTTTTGGGTGATCCGGATTCCGACGTCAAAAATGCCAAATTATTTTGTGGACGTCCGTCAAGACCTTGTGAATGCAGCCGGTTGGACCTCACGGCCATTCCGACCCATTTTGAAGGTCAAACGAGCCCCGAAGCGAGCATACCCCTCATTTCGACGATTTTCGTGTGCAATAGCAAACCATTTTTTGGGTGATCCGGATTCCGACGTCAAAAATGCCAAATTATTTTGTGGACGTCCGTCAAGACCTTGTGAATGCAGCCGGTTGGACCTCACGGCCATTCCGACCCATTTTGAAGGTCAAACGAGCCCCGAAGCGAGCATACCCCTCATTTCGACGATTTTCGTGTGCAATAGCAAACCATTTTTTGGGTGATCCGGATTCCGACGTCAAAAATGCCAAATTATTTTGTGGACGTCCGTCAAGACCTTGTGAATGCAGCCGGTTGGACCTCACGGCCATTCCGACCCATTTTGAAGGTCAAACGAGCCCCGAAGCGAGCATACCCCTCATTTCGACGATTTTCGTGTGCAATAGCAAACCATTTTTTGGGTGATCCGGATTCCGACGTCAAAAATGCCAAATTATTTTGTGGACGTCCGTCAAGACCTTGTGAATGCAGCCGGTTGGACCTCACGGCCATTCCGACCCATTTTGAAGGTCAAACGAGCCCCGAAGCGAGCATACCCCTCATTTCGACGATTTTCGTGTGCAATAGCAAACCATTTTTTGGGTGATCCGGATTCCGACGTCAAAAATGCCAAATTATTTTGTGGACGTCCGTCAAGACCTTGTGAATGCAGCCGGTTGGACCTCACGGCCATTCCGACCCATTTTGAAGGTCAAACGAGCCCCGAAGCGAGCATACCCCTCATTTCGACGATTTTCGTGTGCAATAGCAAACCATTTTTTGGGTGATCCGGATTCCGACGTCAAAAATGCCAAATTATTTTGTGGACGTCCGTCAAGACCTTGTGAATGCAGCCGGTTGGACCTCACGGCCATTCCGACCCATTTTGAAGGTCAAACGAGCCCCAAAGCGAGCGTATCCCTCATTTCGACGATTTTCGTGTGCTATA
>NC_028640.1:68011481-68016937 GCF_001406875.1 Solanum pennellii | reverse complement strand
TCACGGCCAGTCCGACCCATTTTGAAGGTCAAACGAGCCTGGAAGCGAGCATACCCCTCATTTCGACGATTTTCGTGTGCTATAGCAAACTATTTTTTGGGTGATCCGGGTTCCGACGTCAAAAATGCAAAAATTTTTTGTGGACGTCCGTCAAGACCTTGTCTATGCAAGCATTTGGCCCTCACGGCCAGTCCCACCCATTTTGAAGGTCAAACGAGCCCCGAAGCGAGCGTACCCCTCATTTCGACGATTTTCGTGTGCTATACCCAACCATTTTTTGGGTGATCCGGATTTCGACGTCAAAAATGCCAAATTTTTGTGAACGTCCTTCAGGACCTTGGCTATGCAGACGGTTGGCCCTCACGGCCAGTCCGACCCATTTTGAAGGTCAAACTAGCCCCGAAGCGAGCATACCCCTAATTTCGATGATTTTCGTTTGCTATAGTAAACCATTTTTCTGGTGATCCAGATTCAGACGTCAAAAATGCCAATTTTTGTTGTGGACGTCCGTCAAGACCTTGTCTATGCAGCCGGTTGGCCCTCACGACCAGTCCGACCCATTTTGAAGGTCAAACGAGCCCCGAAGCGAGCATACCCCTCATTTCGATGATTTTCGTTTGCTATAGTAAACCATTTTTCTGGTGATCCAGATTCAGACGTCAAAAAGGCCAATTTTTGTTGTGGACGTCCGTCAAGACCTTGTCTATGCAGCCGGTTGGCCCTCACGGCCAGTCCGACCCATTTTGAAGGTCAAACGAGCCCCGAAGCGAGCATACCCCTCATTTCGATGATTTTCGTTTGCTATAGTAAACCATTTTTCTGGTGATCCAGATTCAGACGTCAAAAAGGCCAATTTTTGTTGTGGACGTCCGTCAAGACCTTGTCTATGCAGCCGGTTGGCCCTCACGGCCAGTCCGACCCATTTTGAAGGTCAAACGAGCCCCGAAGCGAGCATACCCCTCATTTCGATGATTTTCGTTTGCTATAGTAAACCATTTTTCTGGTGATCCAGATTCAGACGTCAAAAAGGCCAATTTTTGTTGTGGACGTCCGTCAAGACCTTGTCTATGCAGCCGGTTGGCCCTCACGGCCAGTCCGACCCATTTTGAAGGTCAAACGAGCCCCGAAGCGAGCATACCCCTCATTTCGATGATTTTCGTTTGCTATAGTAAACCATTTTTCTGGTGATCCAGATTCAGACGTCAAAAAGGCCAATTTTTGTTGTGGACGTCCGTCAAGACCTTGTCTATGCAGCCGGTTGGCCCTCACGGCCAGTCCGACCCATTTTGAAGGTCAAACGAGCCCCGAAGCGAGCATACCCCTCATTTCGATGATTTTCGTTTGCTATAGTAAACCATTTTTCTGGTGATCCAGATTCAGACGTCAAAAAGGCCAATTTTTGTTGTGGACGTCCGTCAAGACCTTGTCTATGCAGCCGGTTGGCCCTCACGGCCAGTCCGACCCATTTTGAAGGTCAAACGAGCCCCGAAGCGAGCATACCCCTCATTTCGATGATTTTCGTTTGCTATAGTAAACCATTTTTCTGGTGATCCAGATTCAGACGTCAAAAAGGCCAATTTTTGTTGTGGACGTCCGTCAAGACCTTGTCTATGCAGCCGGTTGGCCCTCACGGCCAGTCCGACCCATTTTGAAGGTCAAACGAGCCCCGAAGCGAGCATACCCCTCATTTCGATGATTTTCGTTTGCTATAGTAAACCATTTTTCTGGTGATCCAGATTCAGACGTCAAAAAGGCCAATTTTTGTTGTGGACGTCCGTCAAGACCTTGTCTATGCAGCCGGTTGGCCCTCACGGCCAGTCCGACCCATTTTGAAGGTCAAACGAGCCCCGAAGCGAGCATACCCCTCATTTCGATGATTTTCGTTTGCTATAGTAAACCATTTTTCTGGTGATCCAGATTCAGACGTCAAAAAGGCCAATTTTTGTTGTGGACGTCCGTCAAGACCTTGTCTATGCAGCCGGTTGGCCCTCACGGCCAGTCCGACCCATTTTGAAGGTCAAACGAGCCCCGAAGCGAGCATACCCCTCATTTCGATGATTTTCGTTTGCTATAGTAAACCATTTTTCTGGTGATCCAGATTCAGACGTCAAAAAGGCCAATTTTTGTTGTGGACGTCCGTCAAGACCTTGTCTATGCAGCCGGTTGGCCCTCACGGCCAGTCCGACCCATTTTGAAGGTCAAACGAGCCCCGAAGCGAGCATACCCCTCATTTCGATGATTTTCGTTTGCTATAGTAAACCATTTTTCTGGTGATCCAGATTCAGACGTCAAAAAGGCCAATTTTTGTTGTGGACGTCCGTCAAGACCTTGTCTATGCAGCCGGTTGGCCCTCACGGCCAGTCCGACCCATTTTGAAGGTCAAACGAGCCCCGAAGCGAGCATACCCCTCATTTCGATGATTTTCGTTTGCTATAGTAAACCATTTTTCTGGTGATCCAGATTCAGACGTCAAAAAGGCCAATTTTTGTTGTGGACGTCCGTCAAGACCTTGTCTATGCAGCCGGTTGGCCCTCACGGCCAGTCCGACCCATTTTGAAGGTCAAACGAGCCCCGAAGCGAGCATACCCCTCATTTCGACGATTTTCGTGTGCTATAGCAAACTATTTTTTGGGTGATCCGGGTTCCGACGTCAAAAATGCCAAAATTTTTTGTGAACGTCCGTCAAGACCTTGTCTATGCAAGCATTTGGCCCTCACGGCCAGTCCGACCCATTTTGAAGGTCAAACGAGCCCCGAAGCGAGCTTACCCCTCATTTCGACGATTTTCGTGTGCTATAGCAAACCATTTTGTGGGTGATCCGGATTCCGACGTCAAAAATGCAAAATTTTTTCGTGGACGTCCGTCAAGACGTTGTCTATGCATACGGTTGGCCATCACGGCTTGTCCGACCCATTTGGAAGGTCAAACGAGCCCCGAAGCGAGCATACGCCTCATTTCGACGATTTTCGTGTGCTATAGCAAACCATTTTGTGGGTGATCCGGATTCCGACGTCAAAAATGCAAAATTTTTTCGTGGACGTCCGTCAAGACGTTGTCTATGCATACGGTTGGCCATCACGGCTTGTCCGACCCATTTGGAAGGTCAAACGAGCCCCGAAGCGAGCATACGCCTCATTTCGACGATTTTCGTGTGCTATAGCAAACCATTTTGTGGGTGATCCGGATTCCGACGTCAAAAATGCAAAATTTTTTCGTGGACGTCCGTCAAGACGTTGTCTATGCATACGGTTGGCCATCACGGCTTGTCCGACCCATTTGGAAGGTCAAACGAGCCCCGAAGCGAGCATACGCCTCATTTCGACGATTTTCGTGTGCTATAGCAAACCATTTTGTGGGTGATCCGGATTCCGACGTCAAAAATGCAAAATTTTTTCGTGGACGTCCGTCAAGACGTTGTCTATGCATACGGTTGGCCATCACGGCTTGTCCGACCCATTTGGAAGGTCAAACGAGCCCCGAAGCGAGCATACGCCTCATTTCGACGATTTTCGTGTGCTATAGCAAACCATTTTGTGGGTGATCCGGATTCCGACGTCAAAAATGCAAAATTTTTTCGTGGACGTCCGTCAAGACGTTGTCTATGCATACGGTTGGCCATCACGGCTTGTCCGACCCATTTGGAAGGTCAAACGAGCCCCGAAGCGAGCATACGCCTCATTTCGACGATTTTCGTGTGCTATAGCAAACCATTTTGTGGGTGATCCGGATTCCGACGTCAAAAATGCAAAATTTTTTCGTGGACGTCCGTCAAGACGTTGTCTATGCATACGGTTGGCCATCACGGCTTGTCCGACCCATTTGGAAGGTCAAACGAGCCCCGAAGCGAGCATACGCCTCATTTCGACGATTTTCGTGTGCTATAGCAAACCATTTTGTGGGTGATCCGGATTCCGACGTCAAAAATGCAAAATTTTTTCGTGGACGTCCGTCAAGACGTTGTCTATGCATACGGTTGGCCATCACGGCTTGTCCGACCCATTTGGAAGGTCAAACGAGCCCCGAAGCGAGCATACGCCTCATTTCGACGATTTTCGTGTGCTATAGCAAACCATTTTGTGGGTGATCCGGATTCCGACGTCAAAAATGCAAAATTTTTTCGTGGACGTCCGTCAAGACGTTGTCTATGCATACGGTTGGCCATCACGGCTTGTCCGACCCATTTGGAAGGTCAAACGAGCCCCGAAGCGAGCATACGCCTCATTTCGACGATTTTCGTGTGCTATAGCAAACCATTTTGTGGGTGATCCGGATTCCGACGTCAAAAATGCAAAATTTTTTCGTGGACGTCCGTCAAGACGTTGTCTATGCATACGGTTGGCCATCACGGCTTGTCCGACCCATTTGGAAGGTCAAACGAGCCCCGAAGCGAGCATACGCCTCATTTCGACGATTTTCGTGTGCTATAGCAAACCATTTTGTGGGTGATCCGGATTCCGACGTCAAAAATGCAAAATTTTTTCGTGGACGTCCGTCAAGACGTTGTCTATGCATACGGTTGGCCATCACGGCTTGTCCGACCCATTTGGAAGGTCAAACGAGCCCCGAAGCGAGCATACGCCTCATTTCGACGATTTTCGTGTGCTATAGCAAACCATTTTGTGGGTGATCCGGATTCCGACGTCAAAAATGCAAAATTTTTTCGTGGACGTCCGTCAAGACGTTGTCTATGCATACGGTTGGCCATCACGGCTTGTCCGACCCATTTGGAAGGTCAAACGAGCCCCGAAGCGAGCATACGCCTCATTTCGACGATTTTCGTGTGCTATAGCAAACCATTTTGTGGGTGATCCGGATTCCGACGTCAAAAATGCAAAATTTTTTCGTGGACGTCCGTCAAGACGTTGTCTATGCATACGGTTGGCCATCACGGCTTGTCCGACCCATTTGGAAGGTCAAACGAGCCCCGAAGCGAGCATACGCCTCATTTCGACGATTTTCGTGTGCTATAGCAAACCATTTTGTGGGTGATCCGGATTCCGACGTCAAAAATGCAAAATTTTTTCGTGGACGTCCGTCAAGACGTTGTCTATGCATACGGTTGGCCATCACGGCTTGTCCGACCCATTTGGAAGGTCAAACGAGCCCCGAAGCGAGCATACGCCTCATTTCGACGATTTTCGTGTGCTATAGCAAACCATTTTGTGGGTGATCCGGATTCCGACGTCAAAAATGCAAAATTTTTTCGTGGACGTCCGTCAAGACGTTGTCTATGCATACGGTTGGCCATCACGGCTTGTCCGACCCATTTGGAAGGTCAAACGAGCCCCGAAGCGAGCATACGCCTCATTTCGACGATTTTCGTGTGCTATAGCAAACCATTTTGTGGGTGATCCGGATTCCGACGTCAAAAATGCCAAAATTTTTTGTGGACGTCCGTCAAGACCTTGTCTATGCAACCGGTTGGCTTTCACAGCCAGTCTGACCCATTTTGAAGG
>NC_028640.1:68010760-68011437 GCF_001406875.1 Solanum pennellii | reverse complement strand
GATTTTCGTGTGCTATAGCAAACCATTTTTGGGGTGATCCGGATTCCGACGTCAAAAATGCCAAATTTTTTGTGGACGTCCGTCAAGACCTTGGCGATGCAGACGGTTGTCCCTCACGGGCAGTCCGACCCATTTTGAAGGTCAAACGAGCCCCGAAGNCATTTCGACGATTTTCGTGTGCTATAGCAAACCATTTTTTGGGTGATCCGGATTCCGACGTCAAAAATGCCAAATTTTTTTGTGGACGTCCGTCAAGACCTTGGCTATGCAGCCGGTTGGACCTCACGGCCATTCCGACCCATTTTGAAGGTCAAACGAGCCCCGAAGCGAGCGTAACCCTCATTTCGACGATTTTCGTGTGCTATAGCAAACCATTTTTTGGGTGATCCGGATTCCGTCGTCAAAAATGCCTATTATTTTTGTGGACGTCCGTCAAGACCTTGTCTTTGCAGCCGCTAGGCGTTCACGGCCAGTCCGACCCATTTTGAAGGTGAAAAGAGCCCCTAAGCGAGCATACCCCTCATTTCGACGATTTTCGTGTGCTATAGCAAACCGTTTTTTGGGTGATCCGGATTCCGACGTCAAAAATGCCAATTTTTTTTGTGGACGTCCGTCAAGACCTTGTCTATGCAGAAGGTTGGCCCACACGGCACGTCCGACCCATTTTCAAGGTCAAA
>NC_028640.1:68009533-68010694 GCF_001406875.1 Solanum pennellii | reverse complement strand
TTTTTTGGGTGATCCGGATTCCGACGTCAAAAATGCAAAATTTTTTTGTGGACGTCCGCCAAGACCTTGTCTATGCAGCCGGTTGTCCCTCAAGGCCAGTCCGACCCATTTTGAAGGTCAAACGAGCCCCGAAGCGAGCATACCCCTCATTTCGACGATTTTCGTGTGCTATAGCAAACCATTTTTTGGGTGATCCAGATTTCGAAGTAAAAAATGCAAAAAAATTTTGTGGACGTCGGTTTAGACCTTGTCTATGCAGCCGGTTGGCCCTCAAGGCACGTACAACCCATTTTCAAGGTTAAACGAGCCCCGAAGCGAGCATACCCCTCATTTCGACGATTTTCGTGTGCTATAGCACACCATTTTTTGGGTGATCCGGATTCCGACGTAAAAAATGCCAAATTTTTTTGTGGACGTCCGTCAAGACCTTGTCTATGCAGCCGGTTGGCCCACACAGCCCNAACGAGCCCCGAAGCGAGCATACCCCTCATTTCGACGATTTTCGTGTGCTATAGCAAACCATTTTTTGGGTGATCCGGATTTCGACGTCAAAAATGCCAAATTTTTTTGTGGACGTCCGCCAAGACCATGTCTATGCAGCCAGTTGTCCATCACGGCCAATCCAACTCATTTTCAAGGTCAAACGAGCCCCGAAGCGAGCAAACCCCAATTTTGACGATTTTCATAAGTAATAGCAAACTATTTTTTAGGTGATCCGGATTTCGACGTCAAAAATGCCAAAATTTTTTGTTATCCGTCAAGACCTTGGCTATGCAGCCAGTGGGCCATCGCGGCCAGTCCAACCCATTTTCAAGGTCAAACGAGCCCCGAAGCGCGCATACCCCCCTATTTAGACGATCTTTATAAGCAATAGCAAACCATTTTTAGGGAGATCCGGATTCCGATGTCAAAAATGCCAAACTTTTTTTTGGACGTGCGTCAAGACCTTGGCTATGCATCCAGTTGGCCCTCACGGCCAGTCCGACCAATTTTCAAGGTCAAACGACCCTCGAAGCGCACATACCCCCCATTTCGACGATTTTCGTGTGCTATAGCAAACCATTTTTTGGGTTATCCGGATTCCGACGTCAATAATGCCAATTTTTTTTGTGGACGTCCGTCAAGACCTTGTCTATGCATCCGGTTTGCCCTCACGGCCAT
>NC_028640.1:68005779-68009478 GCF_001406875.1 Solanum pennellii | reverse complement strand
TACCTCTCATTTCGATGATTTTCGTGTGCTATAGCAAACCATTTTTTGGGTGATCCGGATTCCGACAACAAAAATGCAAAAATTTTTTGTGGATATTTGTCAAGACCTTGTTTATGCATCCAGGTGGCCATCACGGCCAATCAAACTCATTTTCAAGGTCAAACAAACCCCCGAAGTGAGCATACCCAAATTTCGACGATTTTCATAAGCAATAGCAAACCATTTTTTAGGTGATCCGGATTCCGACGTCAAAAATACCAAAAAATTTTCTGGACATCTGTCAATACCTTGGCTATGCACCCAGTTGGATATCACGGCTAATCAAACTCATTTTCAAGGTCAAACGAGCCCCGAAGCGCACATACCTCATATTTTGACGATTTTCGTGTGCTATAGCAAACCATTTTTTGGGTGATCAGAATTAAGACGTCAAAAATTCCAAAATTTATTGTGCACATCCCTCAATACCTTGTTATACAGCTAGTTGGCCATCACATCCAATCCAACTCATTTTCAAGGTCAAACGAGCCTCGAAGCGTGCAGACCCCCCATTTCGATGATTTTCGTGTGCTATAACAAACCATTTTTAGGGTGATCCGGACTCCGACGTCAAAAATACAAAATTTTTTTGTTGACGTCCGTCAAGATCTTGTCTATGCAACCGGTTGGCCCTCACGGCACGTCCGACCAATTTTGAAGGTCAAACGAGCCCCGAAGCGAGCATACCCCTCATTTCGACGATTTTCGTGTGCTATAGCAAACCATTTTTGGGTGATCCGGATTCCGACGTCAAAAATGCCAAATTTTTTTGTGGACGGTCGTCAAGACCTTGTCTATGCAAGCGGTTGGTACTCACGGCCAGTCCGACCCATTTTGAAGGTCAAACAAGCCCCGAAGCGAGCATACCCCTCATTTCAACGATTTTCGTGTGCTATAGCAAACCATTTTTTGGGTGATCTGGATTCCGACGTAAAAAATGCCAAAATTTTTTGTGGACGTCCGTCAAGACCTTTTATATTCAGCCGGTTGGCTTTCACGGCCAGTCCGACCAATTTTGAAGGTCAAACGAGCCCCGAAGCGAGCATACCCCTCATTTCAACGATTTTCGTGTGCTATAGCAAACCATTTTTTGGGTGATCTGGATTCCGACGTAAAAAATGCCAAAATTTTTTGTGGACGTCCGTCAAGACCTTTTATATTCAGCCGGTTGGCTTTCACGGCCAGTCCGACCAATTTTGAAGGTCAAACGAGCCCCGAAGCGAGCATACCCCTCATTTCAACGATTTTCGTGTGCTATAGCAAACCATTTTTTGGGTGATCTGGATTCCGACGTAAAAAATGCCAAAATTTTTTGTGGACGTCCGTCAAGACCTTTTATATTCAGCCGGTTGGCTTTCACGGCCAGTCCGACCAATTTTGAAGGTCAAACGAGCCCCGAAGCGAGCATACCCCTCATTTCAACGATTTTCGTGTGCTATAGCAAACCATTTTTTGGGTGATCTGGATTCCGACGTAAAAAATGCCAAAATTTTTTGTGGACGTCCGTCAAGACCTTTTATATTCAGCCGGTTGGCTTTCACGGCCAGTCCGACCAATTTTGAAGGTCAAACGAGCCCCGAAGCGAGCATACCCCTCATTTCAACGATTTTCGTGTGCTATAGCAAACCATTTTTTGGGTGATCTGGATTCCGACGTAAAAAATGCCAAAATTTTTTGTGGACGTCCGTCAAGACCTTTTATATTCAGCCGGTTGGCTTTCACGGCCAGTCCGACCAATTTTGAAGGTCAAACGAGCCCCGAAGCGAGCATACCCCTCATTTCAACGATTTTCGTGTGCTATAGCAAACCATTTTTTGGGTGATCTGGATTCCGACGTAAAAAATGCCAAAATTTTTTGTGGACGTCCGTCAAGACCTTTTATATTCAGCCGGTTGGCTTTCACGGCCAGTCCGACCAATTTTGAAGGTCAAACGAGCCCCGAAGCGAGCATACCCCTCATTTCAACGATTTTCGTGTGCTATAGCAAACCATTTTTTGGGTGATCTGGATTCCGACGTAAAAAATGCCAAAATTTTTTGTGGACGTCCGTCAAGACCTTTTATATTCAGCCGGTTGGCTTTCACGGCCAGTCCGACCAATTTTGAAGGTCAAACGAGCCCCGAAGCGAGCATACCCCTCATTTCAACGATTTTCGTGTGCTATAGCAAACCATTTTTTGGGTGATCTGGATTCCGACGTAAAAAATGCCAAAATTTTTTGTGGACGTCCGTCAAGACCTTTTATATTCAGCCGGTTGGCTTTCACGGCCAGTCCGACCAATTTTGAAGGTCAAACGAGCCCCGAAGCGAGCATACCCCTCATTTCAACGATTTTCGTGTGCTATAGCAAACCATTTTTTGGGTGATCTGGATTCCGACGTAAAAAATGCCAAAATTTTTTGTGGACGTCCGTCAAGACCTTTTATATTCAGCCGGTTGGCTTTCACGGCCAGTCCGACCAATTTTGAAGGTCAAACGAGCCCCGAAGCGAGCATACCCCTCATTTCAACGATTTTCGTGTGCTATAGCAAACCATTTTTTGGGTGATCTGGATTCCGACGTAAAAAATGCCAAAATTTTTTGTGGACGTCCGTCAAGACCTTTTATATTCAGCCGGTTGGCTTTCACGGCCAGTCCGACCAATTTTGAAGGTCAAACGAGCCCCGAAGCGAGCATACCCCTCATTTCAACGATTTTCGTGTGCTATAGCAAACCATTTTTTGGGTGATCTGGATTCCGACGTAAAAAATGCCAAAATTTTTTGTGGACGTCCGTCAAGACCTTTTATATTCAGCCGGTTGGCTTTCACGGCCAGTACGACCAATTTTGAAGGTCAAACGAGCCCCGAAGCGAGCATACCCCTCATTTCGACGATTTTCGTGTGCTATAGTAAACAATTTTTTGGGTGAGCCGGATTCCGACGTCAAAAATTCAAATTTTTTTCGTGGACGTCCGTCAAGACCCTTGTGTATGCAGTCGGTTGGACCTCACGGCCAGTCCGACCCATTTTGAAGGTCAAACGAGCCCCGAAGCGAGCATACCCCTCATTTCGACGATTTTCGTGTGCTATAGCAAACCATTTTTTGGGTGATCTAAATTCCGACGTCAAAAATTCCAAAATTTTTTGTGGACGTCCGTCAAGACCTTGTCTATGCAGCCGGTTAGCTTTCACGGCCAGTTCGACCCATTTTGAAGGTCAAACGAGCCCCGAAGCTAGCATAACCCTAATTTCGACGATTTTCGTGTGCTATAGCAAACCATTTTTTGGGTGATCCGTATTCCGACGTCAAAAATGCAAAATTTTTTTGTGGATGTCCGTCAAGACCTTTTCTATGCAGCCGGTTGGCCCTCACGGCCAGTCCGACCCATTTTTAAGGTCAACCGAGCCCCGAAGCGAGCATACCCCTCATTTCGACGGTTTTCGTGTGCTATAGCAAACCATTTTTTGGGCGATCTGGATTCCGACGTCAAAAATGCAAAAATTTTTTGTGGACGTCCGTCAAGACCTCGTCTATGCAGCCGGTTGGCTTTCACGGCCAGTCCGACCCATTTTGAAGGTCAAACGAGCCCAGAAGCTTGCATACCCCTCATTTCGACGATTTTCGTGTGCTATAGCAAACCATTTTTTGGGTGATCCGTATTCCGACGTCAAAAATGCCAA
>NC_028640.1:68005376-68005642 GCF_001406875.1 Solanum pennellii | reverse complement strand
CGACGTCAAAAATGCCAAATTTTTTTGTGGACGTCCTTCAAGACCTTGTCTATGCAGCCGGTTGGCCCTAACGGCCAGTTCGACCCATTTTGAAGGTCAAACGAGCCCCAAAGCGAGCATACCCCTCATTTTGACGATTTTCGTGTGCTATAGCAAACCATTTTTTTGGTGATACGGATTCCGACGTCAAAAATGCCAAATTTTTTTGTGGACGTCCGTCAAGACCTTGTCTGTGCAGCCGGTTGGCCCTCACGGCCCTTCCGACC
>NC_028640.1:67978596-68004595 GCF_001406875.1 Solanum pennellii | reverse complement strand
CCTCATTTCGACGATTTTCGTGTGCTATAGAAAACCATTTTTTGGGTGATCCGGATTCCGACGTCAAAAATGCGAAATTTTTTTGTGGACGTCCGTCAAGACCTTGTCTATGCAGCCGGTTGGCCCTCACGGCCAGTCCGACCCATTTTGAAGGTCAAACGAGCCCCGAATTGAGCATACCCCTCATTTCGACGATTTTCGTTGCTATAGCAAACTATTTTTTGGGTTATACGGATTCCGACGTCAAAAATGCAAAAATTTTTTGTGGACGTCCGTCAAGACCTTGTCTATGCAGCCGGTTGGCCCTCACGGCCAGTCCGACCCATTTTGAAGGTCAAACGAGCCCCGAAGCGAGCATACCCCTCATTTCGACGATTTTCGTGTGCTATATAGCAAACCATTTTTTGGGTGATACAGATTCCGACGTCAAAAATGCCAAATTTTTTTGTGGGCGTCCATCAAGACCTTGTCTATGCAGCCGGTTGGCTTTCACGGCCAGTACGACCCATTTTTAAGGTCAAACGACCCCGAAGCGAGCATACCCCTCATTTCGACGATTTTCGTGTGCTATAGCAAACCATTTTTTGGGTGATCCGGATTCCGACGTCAAAAATGCCAAATTTTTTTTGTGGACGTCCTCCAAGACCTTGTCTATGCAGCCGGTTGGCCCTCACGGCCAGTCCGACCCATTTTGAAGGTCAAACGAGCCCCGNAAGGTCAAACGAGCCCCGAAGCGAGCATACCCCTCATTTCGACGATTTTCGTGTGCTATGGTAAACCATTTTTTGGGTGATCCGGATTCGGACGTCAAAAATGCCAAATGTTTTTGTGGACTTCCTCCAAGACCTTGTCTATGCATTCAATTTGCCCTCATGGCCATTCTGACCTATTTTGAAGGTTAAACGAGCCCAGAAGCGAGCATACCCCTCATTTCGATGATTTTCGTGTGCTATAGCAAACCATTTTTTGGGTGATCCGGATTCCGACGTCAAAAATGCAAAAATTTTTTGTGGAAATTCCTCAAGACCTTGTTTATGCATCCAGGTGGACATCACGGCCAATCAAAGTCATTTTCAAGGTCAAACGAGCCCCGAAGCGAGCATACCAAAATTTCGACGATTTTCATAAGCAATAGCAAACCATTTTTTAGGTGATCCGGATTCCGACGTCAAAAATACCAAAAAATTTTCTAGACGTCTGTCAATACCTTGGTTATGCATCCAATTGGATATCGCGGCCAATCAAACTCATTTTCAAGTTCAAACGAGCCCCGAAGCGCACATACCTCTTATTTTGACGATTTTCGTGTGCTATAGCAAACCATTTTTTGGGTGATCCGAATTAAGACGTCAAAAATTCCAAAATTTTTTGTGGACATCCCTCAATACCTTTGTTATACAGCTAGTTGGCCATCACGGCCAATCCAACTCATTTTCAAGGTCAAACGAGCCTCGAAGCGTGCATACCCCCCATTTCGACAATTTTCGTGTGCTATAATAAACCATTTTTAGGGTGATCCGAACTCGGACGTCAAAAATACCAAAATTTTTTGTTGACGTTCGTAAAGACCTTGGATATGAAGCCAGTTGTCCATCACGGCCAATCCAACTCATTTTGAAGGTCTAACGAGCCCCAAACCGAGCATACCCCTCATTTCGACAATTTTCGTGTGCTATAGAAAACCATTTTCTGGAAGATCCAGATTAAGACGTCAAAAATTCCAATACTTTTTGTGGACGTCCATCAATACCTTGGCTATGCAGCCAGTTGTCCATCACGACCAATCCAACTCATTTTCAAGGTCAGACGAGCCCCGAAGCGAGCATACCCCAATTTCGACGATTTTCGTAAGCAATATCAAATCATTTTTAAGGTGATCCGGATTCCGACGTCAAAAATGCAAAAAAATTTGTGAACGTCCGTCAAGACCTGGTCTATGCAGCCAGTTGTCCCTCATGGCCAGTACGACCCATTTTGAAGGTCAAACGAGCCCCGAAGCGCGCATACCCCTCATTTTGATGATTTTCGTGTGCTATAGCAAACCATTTTTTGGGTGATCTGAATTAAGACGTCAAAAATTCCAAAATTTTTTGTGGATATCCGTCAATACCTTGGCTATGCATCTTGTTGGCCATCACGGCCAATCCAACTCATTTTCAAGGTCAAGCGAGCCTCGAAGAGCGCATACCCCCCATTTCGACGATTTTCGTGTGCTATAGCAAACCATTTTTTGGGTGATCCCGACTTCGACGTCAAAAATGCCAAAAATTTTTGTGGACTTCCGTCAAGACCTTGTATATGAAGCCAGTTGGCCATCACGGACAATCCAACTCTTTTTGAAGGTCAAACGAGCCCCGAAGCGAGCATGCCCCTCATTTCGATGATTTTCGTATGCTTTAGCAAACCATTTTTTGGGTGATCCGGATTAAGACGTCAAAAATTCTAAAATTTTTTGTGGACGTCCGTCAATACCTTGGCTATGCATCCAGTTGGCCATCACGGACAATCCAACTCATTTTCAAGGTCAAACGTGCCCCGAAGCGAGCATACCCCAATTTCGACGATTTTCGTAAGCAATAGCAAACCATTTTTAAGGTGATCCGGATTCCGACGTTAAAAATGTCAATATTTTTTGTGGACGTCCGTTAAGATCTTGGATATGCATCAAGTTGGCCCTCACGGCCAGTCCGACCAATTTTCAAGGTAAAACAAGCCTCGAAGCGTGCATACCCCCCATTTCGACAATTTTCGTGTGCTATAGCAAACAATTTTTAGGGTGATCCGGATTCCGACGTCAAAAATGCCAAAAATTTTGTGGACATGCATCAATACCTTGGCTATGCATCCAGTTTTCCCTCACGGCCAGTCCGACCAATTTTCAAGGTAAAACAAGCCTCGAAGCGCGCATACCCCCCATTTCGACAATTTTCGTGTGCTATAGCAAACAATTTTTAGGGTGATCCGGATTCCGACGTCAATAATGCCAAAAATTTTGTGGACATGCATCAATACCTTGGCTATGCATCCAGTTTTCCCTCACGGCCAGTCCGACCAATTTTCAAGGTAAAACAAGCCTCGAAGCGCGCATACCCCCCATTTCGACAATTTTCGTGTGCTATAGCAAACAATTTTTAGGGTGATCCGGATTCCGACGTCAATAATGCCAAAAATTTTGTGGACATGCATCAATACCTTGGCTATGCATCCAGTTTTCCCTCACGGCCAGTCCGACCAATTTTCAAGGTAAAACAAGCCTCGAAGCGCGCATACCCCCCATTTCGACAATTTTCGTGTGCTATAGCAAACAATTTTTAGGGTGATCCGGATTCCGACGTCAATAATGCCAAAAATTTTGTGGACATGCATCAATACCTTGGCTATGCATCCAGTTTTCCCTCACGGCCAGTCCGACCAATTTTCAAGGTAAAACAAGCCTCGAAGCGCGCATACCCCCCATTTCGACAATTTTCGTGTGCTATAGCAAACAATTTTTAGGGTGATCCGGATTCCGACGTCAATAATGCCAAAAATTTTGTGGACATGCATCAATACCTTGGCTATGCATCCAGTTTTCCCTCACGGCCAGTCCGACCAATTTTCAAGGTAAAACAAGCCTCGAAGCGCGCATACCCCCCATTTCGACAATTTTCGTGTGCTATAGCAAACAATTTTTAGGGTGATCCGGATTCCGACGTCAATAATGCCAAAAATTTTGTGGACATGCATCAATACCTTGGCTATGCATCCAGTTTTCCCTCACGGCCAGTCCGACCAATTTTCAAGGTAAAACAAGCCTCGAAGCGCGCATACCCCCCATTTCGACAATTTTCGTGTGCTATAGCAAACAATTTTTAGGGTGATCCGGATTCCGACGTCAATAATGCCAAAAATTTTGTGGACATGCATCAATACCTTGGCTATGCATCCAGTTTTCCCTCACGGCCAGTCCGACCAATTTTCAAGGTAAAACAAGCCTCGAAGCGCGCATACCCCCCATTTCGACAATTTTCGTGTGCTATAGCAAACAATTTTTAGGGTGATCCGGATTCCGACGTCAATAATGCCAAAAATTTTGTGGACATGCATCAATACCTTGGCTATGCATCCAGTTTTCCCTCACGGCCAGTCCGACCAATTTTCAAGGTAAAACAAGCCTCGAAGCGCGCATACCCCCCATTTCGACAATTTTCGTGTGCTATAGCAAACAATTTTTAGGGTGATCCGGATTCCGACGTCAATAATGCCAAAAATTTTGTGGACATGCATCAATACCTTGGCTATGCATCCAGTTTTCCCTCACGGCCAGTCCGACCAATTTTCAAGGTAAAACAAGCCTCGAAGCGCGCATACCCCCCATTTCGACAATTTTCGTGTGCTATAGCAAACAATTTTTAGGGTGATCCGGATTCCGACGTCAATAATGCCAAAAATTTTGTGGACATGCATCAATACCTTGGCTATGCATCCAGTTTTCCCTCACGGCCAGTCCGACCAATTTTCAAGGTAAAACAAGCCTCGAAGCGCGCATACCCCCCATTTCGACAATTTTCGTGTGCTATAGCAAACAATTTTTAGGGTGATCCGGATTCCGACGTCAATAATGCCAAAAATTTTGTGGACATGCATCAATACCTTGGCTATGCATCCAGTTTTCCCTCACGGCCAGTCCGACCAATTTTCAAGGTAAAACAAGCCTCGAAGCGCGCATACCCCCCATTTCGACAATTTTCGTGTGCTATAGCAAACAATTTTTAGGGTGATCCGGATTCCGACGTCAAAAATGCCAAAAATTTTGTGGACATGCATCAATACCTTGGCTATGCATCCAGTTTTCCCTCACGGCCAGTCCGACCAATTTTCAAGGTCAAACGAGCCTCGAAGCGCGCATATCCCCCATTTCGACAATTTTCGTATGCTATAGCAAACCATTTTTTGGGTTATCCGGATTCCGAGGTCAATAATGCCAATTGTTTTTGTGGACGTCCATCAAGACCTTGTCTATGCAGCCCGTTGGCCCTCAAGGCCAGTCCAACCAATTTTGAAGGTCAAACAAGCCCTGAAGCGAGCATACCCCTCATTTCGACGATTTTCATTGCTATAGCAAACCATTTTTTGGGTTATCCGGATTCCGACGTCAATAATGCCAATTGTTTTTGTGGACGTCCATCAAGACCTTGTCTATGCAGCCGGTTGGCCCTCAAGGCCAGTCCGACACATTTTGAAGGTCAAACGAGCCCTGAAGCGAGCATACCCCTCATTTCGACGATTTTCATTGCTATAGCAAACCATTTTTTGGGTTATCCGGATTCCGACGTCAAAAATGCCAATTTTTTTTGTGGACGTCTGTCAAGACCTTGTCTATGCAGCCAGGTGGCCATCACAGCCACTCCAACTCATTTTCAAGGTCAAACGAGCCCCGAAGCGAGCATACCCAAATTTTGACGATTTTCATAAGCAATAGCAAACAATTTTTTAGGTGATCTGGATTCTGACATCAAAAATACCAAAATTTTTTGTGGACGTCCGTCAATACCTTGGCTATGCAGCCAGTTGGCTATGAAGGCCAATCCAACTCATTTTCAAGGTCAAACGAGCCCCGAAGCGAGCATACCCCAATTTCGACGATTTTCGTAAGCAATAGCAAACCAATTTTTAGGTGATCCAGATTCCGACGTAAAAAATGCTAAATTTTTTTGTGGACGTCCGTCAAGACCTTTTCTATGCATCTAGTTGGCCATCACGTCCAGTCCGACCAATTTTGAAGGTGAAACGAGCCCCGAAGCGCGCATACCCCTAATTTTGACAATTTTCGTGTGCTATAGAAAACCATTTTTCGGATGATACGAATTAAAACCTCAAAAATTCAAAAACTTTTTTTGTGGACGTCCTTCAATACATTGGGTATGCAGCTAGTTGGCCATCTCGGTCAATCCAACTCATTTTCAAGGTCAAACGAGCCTCGAAGCGCGCATACCCCCCCATTTTGATGATTTTCGTGTTCTAGAGCAAACCATTTTTTGGGTGACTTGGACTCCGACGTCAAAAATACCAATTTTTTTGTGGACGTCCGTCAAGACCTTGGATATGAAGCCAGTTGTCCATCACGGCCAATCCAACTCATTTTAAAGGTCAAACGAGCACCAAAGCGTGCATACCCCCCATTTCGACGATTTTCGTTAGCTATAGCAAACCATTTTTTGGGTTATCCGGATTCCGACGTCAATAATGCCAATTGTTTTTGTGGAAGTCCATAAAGACCTTGTCTATGCAGCCGGTTGGCCCTCACGGCCAGTCCGACCCATTTTGAAGGTCAAATGAGCCCCATTTCGACGATTTTTGTGTGCAATATCAAACCATTTTTTAGGTGATCCGGATTCCGACGTTAAAAATGCCAAACTTTTTGTGGACATCCGTCATTACCTTGTCTATGCAGCCGATTGGCCCTCACAGCCAGTCCGACCCATTTTGAACGTCAAACGAGCCCCTAAGCGAGCATACCCCCATTTCGACGATTTTCGTGTGCAATAGCAAACCTTTTTTTAGGTGATCCGGATACCGACGTCAAAAATGTAAAAATTTCTGTGTACGTATGTCAAGACCTTGGCTATGCATCCACTTGGCTATCACAGCCAGTCCGACCCATTGTCAACGTCAAACGAGCCACGAAGCGCGCATATCCCCCTATTTAGACGATTTTCGTGTGCTATAGCACACCATTTTTAGGGTGATCCGGATTCCAACGTCAAAAATGCCAAAAGTTTTTGTGGACATCCGTCAAGACGTTGGCTATGCATCCGGTTGCCCATCACGGCCAGTCCGACCCATTTTCAAGGTCAAACAAGCCCCGAAGCGGGCATAACCCCCTATTTAGACGATTTTCGTGTGCTATAGCAAACCATTTTTAGGGTGATTCGGAATCCGAAGTCAAAAATTCAAAAAAAATTTGAGGACGTGCGTCAAGACCTTGTCTATGCATCCAGTTGGCCCTCAGAGCCAGTCCGACCAATTTTCAAGGTCAAACGAGCCCCGAAGTGCGCATACCCCCCTTTTAGATGATTTTCGTGTGCTATAACAAACCAATTTTTGGGTTATCCGAATTCTGACGTCAATTATGCCAAAAAAAATTTTGTTCTCGTCCGTCAAGACCTTGTCTATGCATCCGGTTGGCCCTCACGGCCAGTCCGACCCATTTTGAAGGTCAAACGAGCCCCAAAGAGAGCATACACTCCATTTCGATGATTTTCGTGTGCTATAGCAAACTATTTTTTGGGTGATCCGGATTAAGACGTGAAAAATTCCAAAATTTTTTGTGGACGTCCGTCAAGACCTTGGCTATACAATAAGTTGGCCATCACTTCAACTTCGAACCATTTTCAAGGTCAAACGAGCCCCAAAGTGTGCATACCCCTATTTCGACGATTTTCGAGTGCTATAGCAAACAATTTTTTGGGTGATCCAGATTTGGACGTCAAAACTGCAAAAAAAATTTGTGGACGTCCGTTAAGACCTTGGCTATGCATGCGGTTAGCCTTCAAGGCCAGTCTGACCCATTTTCAAGGTTAAACGAGCCCTGAAGCGCGCATACCCCCATTTCGATGATTTTTGTGTGCAATAGCAAACAATTTTTTGGGTGATCCGAATTCCGACATCAAAAATGCCAAACTTTTTTGTGGACGCCGTCAAGATGTTGGCAATGTATCCAGTTTGACCTTACAGCCAGTCCGACCCATTTTGAATGTTAATTGAGCCCCGAAGCGAGCATACCCCCATTTTGATAATTTTCGTGTCCAATAAAAAAACCAATTTTTAGGTGATCCGGATTATGACATCAAAAATTCAAAAATTATTTGTGAACTTGCGTAAAGACCATGTCTATGCATCCATTTGTCCCTCAGAGCCCGTTCGACCAATTTTCAAGGTCAAACGAGCCCCGAAGTGCGCATACCCTCCTTTTAGATAATTTTCGTGTGCTATAGCAAACCATTTTTTGGGTTATACTGATTCCGACGTCAAAAATGCCAAAAATTTTTGTGGACGTATGTCAAGACCTAGGCTATGCATCCGGTTAGCCCTCACGGCCAGTACGACCCATTTTGAAGGTCAAACGAGCCCCGAAGCGAGCATACCCCCATTTCAACGATATTCGTGTGCAATAGCAAACCATTTTTTAGATGATCCGGATTCCGACGTCAAAAATGCCAAAAAATTTTGTGGACGTCCATCAAGACCTTGGCTATGCATCGAGTTGGACATCACGGCCATTCCGACCCATTTTCAAGGCAAACGAGCCCCGAAGCGCGCATACCCCCCTATTAAGACGATTTTCGTGTGCTATATCAACCATTTTTTGGGTGATCCGGATTCCGACGTCAAAGTTCCAAATTTTTTTGTGGACGTGCGTCAATACCTTGTCTTTGCATCCAGTTGTCCCTTAGAGCCAGTCCGACAAATATTCAAGGTCAAACGAGCCCCGAAGCGCGCATACCCCCCATTTAGATGATTTTCGTGTGCTATAGCAAAACGTTTTTTCGGTTATCCGGATTCCAATGTCAAAAATGCAAAAAACTTTTGTGGAGGTCCTTAAAGACCTTGGCTGTGCAGCCAGTTGTCCATCACGTCCAGTCCGACCCATTTTAAAGGTAAGTCATCAACAAGAAGAACCTGAGTCAAGTGATCAGCCGTCTTTTATAATCCCTATGTCATCTGCCCATAGAGAAAACAATGCTACTACTCCTCCAGGGGAAGATGCGGTCAAGACAAATTAGTGGAAGACATACTGACCTGACGAGGTAAGAGAGGACTCGTTGTCCCTTATGTTCCTCTTGTTAAGAGCGAGGATCTTTCCCTTGAATTGGGAAATGTTAATATGCCTCAAGATGAAGAGAGTGAAACTTGCCCATATAGCGATTTTCGTGTGCTATAGCAAACCATTTTTTAGGTGATCCGGATTCCAACGTCAAAACTACCAAAAGTTTCTGTGGATGTATGTCAAGACCTTGGCTATGCATCCAGTTGGCCATCACGTCCTGTCTGACCCATTTTCAAGGTCAAACTAGCCTTGAAGTGCGCAAACCCCCATTTCGATGATTTTCGTGTGCTATAGCAAACAATTTTTTGGGTGATCCGGATTCCGACGTCAAAAATGCCAAAATATTTTATGGAAGTGCGTCAAGACCTTGGCTATGCATCCAGTTGGCCATCACGGCTAGTCCGACCCATTTTAAAGGTCAAACGAGCCCCGAAGCGCGCAAACCCCCCCCTATTTAGACGATTTTCGTGTGCTATAGCAAACCATATTTAGGGTGATCCGGATTCCGATGTCAAAGTTTAAAATTATTTTGTGGACGTGCGTCAAGACCTTGTATATGCATCCAGTTATCCCTTAGAGCCAGTCCGACAAATTTTCAAGGTCAAACGAGCCCCGAAGCGCGCAAACCCCCCCCTATTTAGACGATTTTCGTGTGCTATAGCACACCATTTTTTGGGTGATCCGGATTCCGACGTCAAAAATGCCAAAATATTTTATGGAAGTGCGTCAAGACCTTGGCTATGCATCCAGTTGGCCATCACGGCTAGTCCGACCCATTTTAAAGGTCAAACGAGTCCCGAAGCGCGCAAACCCCCCCCTATTTAGACGATTTTCGTGTGCTATAGCACACCATTTTTTGGGTGATCCGGATTCCGACGTCAAAAATGCCAAAATATTTTATGGAAGTGCGTCAAGACCTTGGCTATGCATCCAGTTGGCCATCACGGCTAGTCCGACCCATTTTAAAGGTCAAACGAGTCCCGAAGCGCGCAAACCCCCCCCTATTTAGACGATTTTCGTGTGCTATAGCACACCATTTTTTGGGTGATCCGGATTCCGACGTCAAAAATGCCAAAATATTTTATGGAAGTGCGTCAAGACCTTGGCTATGCATCCAGTTGGCCATCACGGCTAGTCCGACCCATTTTAAAGGTCAAACGAGTCCCGAAGCGCGCAAACCCCCCCCTATTTAGACGATTTTCGTGTGCTATAGCACACCATTTTTTGGGTGATCCGGATTCCGACGTCAAAAATGCCAAAATATTTTATGGAAGTGCGTCAAGACCTTGGCTATGCATCCAGTTGGCCATCACGGCTAGTCCGACCCATTTTAAAGGTCAAACGAGTCCCGAAGCGCGCAAACCCCCCCCTATTTAGACGATTTTCGTGTGCTATAGCACACCATTTTTTGGGTGATCCGGATTCCGACGTCAAAAATGCCAAAATATTTTATGGAAGTGCGTCAAGACCTTGGCTATGCATCCAGTTGGCCATCACGGCTAGTCCGACCCATTTTAAAGGTCAAACGAGTCCCGAAGCGCGCAAACCCCCCCCTATTTAGACGATTTTCGTGTGCTATAGCACACCATTTTTTGGGTGATCCGGATTCCGACGTCAAAAATGCCAAAATATTTTATGGAAGTGCGTCAAGACCTTGGCTATGCATCCAGTTGGCCATCACGGCTAGTCCGACCCATTTTAAAGGTCAAACGAGTCCCGAAGCGCGCAAACCCCCCCCTATTTAGACGATTTTCGTGTGCTATAGCACACCATTTTTTGGGTGATCCGGATTCCGACGTCAAAAATGCCAAAATATTTTATGGAAGTGCGTCAAGACCTTGGCTATGCATCCAGTTGGCCATCACGGCTAGTCCGACCCATTTTAAAGGTCAAACGAGTCCCGAAGCGCGCAAACCCCCCCCTATTTAGACGATTTTCGTGTGCTATAGCACACCATTTTTTGGGTGATCCGGATTCCGACGTCAAAAATGCCAAAATATTTTATGGAAGTGCGTCAAGACCTTGGCTATGCATCCAGTTGGCCATCACGGCTAGTCCGACCCATTTTAAAGGTCAAACGAGTCCCGAAGCGCGCAAACCCCCCCCTATTTAGACGATTTTCGTGTGCTATAGCACACCATTTTTTGGGTGATCCGGATTCCGACGTCAAAAATGCCAAAATATTTTATGGAAGTGCGTCAAGACCTTGGCTATGCATCCAGTTGGCCATCACGGCTAGTCCGACCCATTTTAAAGGTCAAACGAGTCCCGAAGCGCGCAAACCCCCCCCTATTTAGACGATTTTCGTGTGCTATAGCAAACCATATTTAGGGTGATCCGGATTCCGATGTCAAAGTTTAAAATTATTTTGTGGACGTGCGTCAAGACCTTGTATATGCATCCAGTTATCCCTTAGAGCCAGTCCGACAAATTTTCAAGGTCAAACGAGCCCCGAAGCGCGCATACCCCCCATTTTGATGATTTTCGTGTTCTATAGAAAACCTGGGTGATTCAGATTCCGATGTAAAAAATGCCAAAATTTTTTGTGGAGGTCCTTAAAGACCTTGTCTGAGCATCCGGTTGTCCATCACGGGCAGTCCGACCAATTTTCAAGGTCAAACGAGCCCCGAAGCGAGCATACCCCCATTTCGATGATTTTCGTGTGCAATAGCAAAACATTTTTTAGGTGATCTGGATTCCGACGTCAAAAATGCCAAACTTTATTTGTGAACATCCGTCATGACCATGGCTATGCAGCAGGTTGTCCCTCACAGCAAGTCCGACCCATTTTGAAGGTCAAACGCGCCCCGAAGCGGGCATACCCCCATTTCGCTGATTTTCGTGTGCAATAGCAAACCTTTTTTTAGGTGATCCGGATTCCGACGTCAAAAAAGCATAATTTTTTTGTGTATGTCTGTCAAGACCTTGGCTATGCATCCACTTGGCTATCACAGCCAGTTCGACCCATTGTCAAGGTCAAACGAGCCACGAAGCGCGCATACCCCCCTATTTAGACGAATTTCGTGTGCTAAAAAAAATTTCTAGGGTGTTCTGGATTTCAACGTCAAAAATGCCAAAAGTTTTTGTGGACATACGTCAAGACCTTGGCTATGCACCCAGTTCCCATCACTGCCAGTCCTACCCATTTAAAAGGTCAAACAAGCCCCGAAGCAGGCATACCCCCCTATTTAGACGATTTTCGTGTTTTATAACAAACCATTTTTAGGGTGATCCGGATTCCGACGTCAAAAATTCAAAAAAAATTTGTGGACGTGTGTCAAGAGCTCGTCTATGCATTCAGTTGGCCCTCAGAGCCAGTCCGATGAATTTTCAAGGTCAAACAAGCCCCGAAGCGCGCATACCCCCCATTTAGATGATTTTCGTGTGCTATAGAAAACCATTTTTTGGGTGATTCGGATTCCGATGTCAAAAATGCCAAAAACTTTTGTGGACATCCGTCATGACATTGGCTATGCAGCCGGTTGGCCCTCACAGCCAGTCCGACCCATTTTGAAGGTCAAACGAGCCCCGAAGCGCGCATACCCCTCATTTCGACGATTTTCGTGTGCTATAGAAAACCATTTTTTGGGTGATTCGGATTCCGATGTCAAAAATGCCAAAAACTTTTGTGGACATCCGTCATGACATTGGCTATGCAGCCGGTTGGCCCTCACAGCCAGTCCGACCCATTTTGAAGGTCAAACGAGCCCCGAAGCGCGCATACCCCTCATTTCGACGATTTTCGTGTGCTATAGAAAACCATTTTTTGGGTGATTCGGATTCCGATGTCAAAAATGCCAAAAACTTTTGTGGACATCCGTCATGACATTGGCTATGCAGCCGGTTGGCCCTCACAGCCAGTCCGACCCATTTTGAAGGTCAAACGAGCCCCGAAGCGCGCATACCCCTCATTTCGACGATTTTCGTGTGCTATAGAAAACCATTTTTTGGGTGATTCGGATTCCGATGTCAAAAATGCCAAAAACTTTTGTGGACATCCGTCATGACATTGGCTATGCAGCCGGTTGGCCCTCACAGCCAGTCCGACCCATTTTGAAGGTCAAACGAGCCCCGAAGCGCGCATACCCCTCATTTCGACGATTTTCGTGTGCTATAGAAAACCATTTTTTGGGTGATTCGGATTCCGATGTCAAAAATGCCAAAAACTTTTGTGGACATCCGTCATGACATTGGCTATGCAGCCGGTTGGCCCTCACAGCCAGTCCGACCCATTTTGAAGGTCAAACGAGCCCCGAAGCGCGCATACCCCTCATTTCGACGATTTTCGTGTGCTATAGAAAACCATTTTTTGGGTGATTCGGATTCCGATGTCAAAAATGCCAAAAACTTTTGTGGACATCCGTCATGACATTGGCTATGCAGCCGGTTGGCCCTCACAGCCAGTCCGACCCATTTTGAAGGTCAAACGAGCCCCGAAGCGCGCATACCCCTCATTTCGACGATTTTCGTGTGCTATAGAAAACCATTTTTTGGGTGATTCGGATTCCGATGTCAAAAATGCCAAAAACTTTTGTGGACATCCGTCATGACATTGGCTATGCAGCCGGTTGGCCCTCACAGCCAGTCCGACCCATTTTGAAGGTCAAACGAGCCCCGAAGCGCGCATACCCCTCATTTCGACGATTTTCGTGTGCTATAGAAAACCATTTTTTGGGTGATTCGGATTCCGATGTCAAAAATGCCAAAAACTTTTGTGGACATCCGTCATGACATTGGCTATGCAGCCGGTTGGCCCTCACAGCCAGTCCGACCCATTTTGAAGGTCAAACGAGCCCCGAAGCGCGCATACCCCTCATTTCGACGATTTTCGTGTGCTATAGAAAACCATTTTTTGGGTGATTCGGATTCCGATGTCAAAAATGCCAAAAACTTTTGTGGACATCCGTCATGACATTGGCTATGCAGCCGGTTGGCCCTCACAGCCAGTCCGACCCATTTTGAAGGTCAAACGAGCCCCGAAGCGCGCATACCCCTCATTTCGACGATTTTCGTGTGCTATAGAAAACCATTTTTTGGGTGATTCGGATTCCGATGTCAAAAATGCCAAAAACTTTTGTGGACATCCGTCATGACATTGGCTATGCAGCCGGTTGGCCCTCACAGCCAGTCCGACCCATTTTGAAGGTCAAACGAGCCCCGAAGCGCGCATACCCCCCATTTAGATGATTTTCGTGTGCTATAGAAAACCATTTTTTGGGTGATTCGGATTCCGATGTCAAAAATGCCAAAAACTTTTGTGGACATCCGTCATGACATTGGCTATGCAGCCGGTTGGCCCTCACAGCCAGTCCGACCCATTTTGAAGGTCAAACGAGCCCCGAAGCGAGCATACCCCCATTTCGACGATTTTCGTGTGCAATAGCAAACAATTTTTAGGGTGATCCAAATTCCGATGGCGAAGTCCCAAATTTTTTTGTGGACGTACGTCAGACCTTGTCTATGCATCCAGTTGTCCCTCAGAGCCAGTCCGACAACTTTTCAAGGTCAAACGAGCCCCGAAGCGGGCATACCCCCCATTTAGATGATTTTCGTGTGCTATAGCAAACCATTTTTTCGGTTATCCGGATTCCGATGTCAAAAATGCCAAAATTTTTAATGGAGGTCCTTAAAGACCTTGGATGTGCAGCCGGTTGTCCATCATGGCCAGTCTGACCCATTTTAAAGGTCAAACGAGCCCCGAAGCGTGCATCCCTCCATTTAGACGATTTTCGTGTGCTATAGCAAACCATTTTTTAGGTGATCCGGATTCCAACGTCAAAACTACCAAAAGTTTCTGCGGACGTTCGTCAAGACCTTGGCTATGCATCCAGTTGGCCATCACGGCCTATCTGACCAATTTTCAAGGTCAAACGAGCCCTGAAGCGCGCATACCCCCATTTCGACGATTTATGTGTGCTATAGCAAACACTTTTTTGGGTGATTCGGATTCCGACTTCAAATGCCAAACTTTTTTATGGACGTCCGTCAAGACGTTGGCAATGCAGCCGTTTGGACCTCACGGCCAGTTCGACCAATTTTCAAGGTCAAACGAGCCCCGAAGCGAGCATACCCCCATTTCGACGATTTTCGTGTGCAATATCAAACCATTTTTTAGGTGATCAAGAATACGACGTAAAAATGCCAAAAATTTTTGTGGACGTGCGTCAAGACCTTGGCTATGCGTCTAGTTGGCCATCACGGCCAGTCCGACCCATTTTCAAGGTCAAACGAGCCCCGAAACGCGCATACCCACTATTTAGATGATTTTTGTGTGCTATAGCAAACAATTTTTTGGGTGATCCGATTCCGACGTCAAAGTTCCAAATTTTTTTGTGGACGTGCGTCAAAACCTTGTCTATGCATCGAGTTGTCCCTTAGAGCAAATCCGACAAATTTTCAAGGTCAAACGAGCCCTGAAGCGCGCATACTCCCCATATAGATGATTTTCGTGTGCTATAGCAAATCATTTTTTTGGTTATCCGGATTCCGAAGTCAAAAATGCCAAAGTTTTTTGTGGACGTCCGTCAAGACCTTTGTTATGCATCCAATTGGCCCTCAAGGCCAGTCCGACCAATTTTCAAGGTCAAACGAGCCCCGAAGCGAGCATACCCCTATTTCGACGATTTTCGTGTGCAATAGAAAACCATTTTTTAGGTGATCCGGATTCCGGCGTCAAAAATGCCAAACGTTTTTGTGGACATCCGTCTTGACCTTGGCTATGCATCCGGTTGGCCCTCAAGGCCAGTCCCACCAATTTTCAAGGTCAAACGAGCACCGAAGCGAGCATACCCCCATTTTGATGATTTTCGTGGGCAATAGCAAACCATTTTTTAGGTGATCCGGATTCCAGCGTCAAAAATGCCAAACTTTTTTGTGGACATCCTTCATGACCTTGGCTATGCAGCCGGTTGGCCCTCACAGCCAGTCCGACCCATTTTAAAGGTCAAACGAGCCCTGAAGCGAGCATACCCCCATTACGACGATTTTCGTGTGCAATAGCAAACCTTTTTTTAGGTGATCCAGATTCTGACGTCAAAAATGGAAAAAAATTTGTGTACGTCCGTCAAGACCTTGTCTATGCATCCACTTGGCTATCACAGCCAGTCCGACCCATTGTCAAGGTCAAACGAGCCACGAAGCGCGCATACCCCCTATATAGACGATTTTCGTGTGCTATAGCAAACCATTTTTTGGGTGATCCGATTCTGACGTCAAAGTTCCAAATTTTTTTGTGGACGTGCCTCAAGACCTTGTCTATGCATCGAGTTGTCCCTTAGAGCCAGTCTGACAAATTTTCAAGGTCAAACGAGCCCTCGAAGAGCGCATACCCCCCATTTAGATGATTTTCGTGTGCTATAGCAAATCATTTTTTCGGTTATCCGGATTCCGAAGTCAAAAATGCCAAAGTTTTTTGTGGACGTCCGTCAAGACCTTTGTTATGCATCCGATTGGCCTTCAAGGCCAGTCCGACCAATTTTCAAGATCAAACGAGCCCCGAAGCGAGCATACCCCCATTTCGATGATTTTCGTGTCCAATAGAAAACCATTTTTTAGGTGATCCGGATTCCGGCGTCAAAAATGCCAAAAAAATTTTTGTGGACATCCGTCTTGACCTTGGCTATGAAGCCGGTTGGCCCTCAAGGCCAGTCCGACCAATTTTAAAGGTCAAACGAGCCCCGAAGCGAGCATACCCCCATTTCGTCGATTTTCGTGTGCAATAGCAAACCATTTTTTAGGTGATCCGGATTCCGGCGTCAAAAATGCCAAACTTTTTTGTGGACATCCGTCATGACCTTGGCTATGCAGCCGGTTGGCCCTCACAACCAGTCCGACCCATTTTAAAGGTCAAACGAGCCCCGAAGCGAGCATACCCCCATTACGATGATTTTCGTGTGCAATAGCAAACCTTTTTTTAGGTGATCCAGATTCTGACGTAAAAAATGGAAAAAAAATTTGTGTACGTCCGTCAAGACCTTGGCTATGCATCCACTTGGCTATCACAGCCAGTCCGATCCATTGTCAAGGTCAAACGAGCCACGAAGCGCGCATACCCCCCTATTTAGACGATTTTCGTGTGCTATAGCAAAACATTTTTAGGATTATCCGGATTCCAACGGCAAAAATGCCAAAAGTTTTTGTGGACATCCCTCAAGACCTTGGCTATGCATCCGGTTGCCCATGACGGCCAGTCCGACCCATTTTCAAGGTCAAACGAGCCCCGAAGCGCGCATACCCCCCAATTTAGATGATTTTCGTTTGCTATAGCACACTATTTTTAGGGTGATCCGGATTCCGACGTCAAAAATTCAAAAATATTTTGTGGACGTGCGTCAAGACCTTTTCTATGCATCCAGTTGTCCCTCAGAGCCAGTCCGACCAATTTTCAAGGTCAAACAAGCCCCGAAGTGCGCATACCCACCTTTAAGACGATTTTCGTGTGCTATAGCAAACCAATATTTGGGTTATTCGGATTCCGATGTCAAAAATGCAAATATTTTTTGTGGACGTCCGCCAAGACCTTGTATATGCATCCGGTTGGCTTTCACGGCCAGTCTGACCCATTTTGAAGGTCAAACGAGCCCCAAAGCGAGCATACACCCCATTTCGATGATTTTCGTGTGCTATAGCAAACCATTTTTTGGGTGATCCGGATTAAGAATTCAAAAATTCCAAACTTTTTTGTGGACGACCGTCAAGACCTTGGCTATACAGCCAGTTGGCCATCACTTCCACTTCGAACCATTTTCAAGGTCAAACGAGCCCTGAAGCGCGCATACCCCCATTTCGACGATTTTCGTGTGCTATAGCAAACAATTTTTTGGGTGATCCGGATTCCGACTTCAAAAATGCCAAACTTTTTTCTGGACGTCCTTCAAGACGTTGGCAATGCAGCCGGTTGGCCCTCACAGCCATTCCGACCCATTTTGAAGGTAAAACGAGCCTCGAAGCGAGCATACCAGCATTTCGACGATTTTCGTGTGCAATAGCAAACCTTTTTTTAGGTGATCCGGATTCCGACGTCAAAAATGGAGAAAAAAATTGTGTACGTCCGTCAAGACCTTGGCTATGCATCCAATTGCCTATCACAGCCAGTACGACCCATTGTCAAGGTCAAACGAGCCACGAAGCACGCAAACCCCCCTATTTAGACGATTTTTGTGTGCTATAGCAAACATTTTTAGGGTGATCCGGATTCTAACGTCAAAAATGCCAAAAGTTTTTGTGGACATCCGTCAAGACCTGGGCTATGCATCCGGTTGCCATCACGGCCAGTCCGACCCATTTTCAAGGTCAAACGAGCCCCAAAGCGCACATACCCGCCAATTTAGACGATTTTCATTTGCTATAGCAAACCATTTTTAGGGTGATCCGGATTTCGATGTCAAAAATTCAAAAACATTTTGTGGACGTGCGTCAAGAGCTTGTCTATACATCCAGTTGTCCCTCAGAGCCAGTCCGACCAATTTTCAAGGTCAAACGAGCCCCGAAGTGCGCATACCCACCTTTAAGACGATTTTCGTGTGCTATAGCAAACCAATATTTGGGTTATTCGGATTCCGACGTCAAAAATGCCAATCTTTTTTGTGGACGTCCGCCAAGACCTTGTCTATGCATCCGGTTGGCCCTCACGGCCCGTCCGACCCATTTTGAAGGTCAAACGAGCCCCAAAGCGAGCATACACCCCATTTCGATGATTTTCGTGTGCGATAGCAAACCATTTTTTGGGTGATCCGGGTTAAGACTTAAAAAATTCCAAACTTTTTTGTGGACGACCGTCAAGACCTTGTCTATACAGCCAGTTGGCCATCACTTCCACTTCAAACCATTTTCAAGGTCAAACGAGCCCCAAAGCGCGCATACCCCTATTTCGACGATTTTCGAGTGCTGTAGCAAACAATTTTTTGGGTGATCCGGATTCGAATGTCAAAAATGCAAAAAAAAAATGTGGACGTCCTTCAAGACCTTGGCTATGGATGCGGTTTGCCTTCACGGCCAGTCTGACCCATTTTCAAGGTCAAACGAGCCCTAAAGCGCGCATACCCCCATTTCGACGATTTTCGTGTGCTATAGCAAACAATTTTTTGGGTGATCCGGATTCCGACTTCAAAAATGCCAAACTTTTTTCTGGACGTCCTTCAAGACGTTGGCAATGCAGCCGGTTGGCCCTCACAGCCAGTCCGACCCATTTTGAAGGTAAAACAAGCCTCGAAGCAAGCATACCAGCATTTCGACGATTTTCGTGTGCAATAGCAAACCTTTTTTTAGGTGATCCGGATTCCGACGTCAAAAATGGAGGAAAAAAATTGTGTACGTCCGTCAAGACCTTGGCTATGCATCCAATTGCCTATCACAGCCAGTCCGACCCATTGTCAAGGTCAAACGAGCCACGAAGCACGCAAACCCCCCTATTTAGACGATTTTTATGTGCTATAGCAAAACATTATTAGGGTGATCCGGATTCTAACGTCAAAAATGCCAAAAGTTTTTGTGGACATCCGTCAAGACCTGGGCTATGCATCCGGTTGCCCATCATGGCCAGTTCGACCCATTTTCAAGGTCAAACGAGCCCCAAAGCCCATATACCCGCCAATTTAGACGATTTTCATTTGCTATAGCAAACCATTTTTAGGGTGATCCGGATTTCGACGTCAAAAATTCAAAAACATTTTGTGGATGTGCGTCAAGATCTTTTCTATGCATCCGGTTGCCCATCATGGCCAGTTCGACCCATTTTCAAGGTCAAACGAGCCCCAAAGCCCATATACCCGCCAATTTAGACGATTTTCATTTGCTATAGCAAACCACTTTTAGGGTGATCCGGATTCTAACGTCAAACATGCCAAAAGTTTTTGTGGACATCCGTCAAGCCCTGGGCTATGCATCCGGTTGCCCATCATGGCCAGTTCGACCCATTTTCAAGGTCAAACGAGCCCCAAAGCCCATATACCCGCCAATTTAGACGATTTTCATTTGCTATAGCAAACCACTTTTAGGGTGATCCGGATTCTAACGTCAAACATGCCAAAAGTTTTTGTGGACATCCGTCAAGCCCTGGGCTATGCATCCGGTTGCCCATCATGGCCAGTTCGACCCATTTTCAAGGTCAAACGAGCCCCAAAGCCCATATACCCGCCAATTTAGACGATTTTCATTTGCTATAGCAAACCACTTTTAGGGTGATCCGGATTCTAACGTCAAACATGCCAAAAGTTTTTGTGGACATCCGTCAAGCCCTGGGCTATGCATCCGGTTGCCCATCATGGCCAGTTCGACCCATTTTCAAGGTCAAACGAGCCCCAAAGCCCATATACCCGCCAATTTAGACGATTTTCATTTGCTATAGCAAACCACTTTTAGGGTGATCCGGATTCTAACGTCAAACATGCCAAAAGTTTTTGTGGACATCCGTCAAGCCCTGGGCTATGCATCCGGTTGCCCATCATGGCCAGTTCGACCCATTTTCAAGGTCAAACGAGCCCCAAAGCCCATATACCCGCCAATTTAGACGATTTTCATTTGCTATAGCAAACCACTTTTAGGGTGATCCGGATTCTAACGTCAAACATGCCAAAAGTTTTTGTGGACATCCGTCAAGCCCTGGGCTATGCATCCGGTTGCCCATCATGGCCAGTTCGACCCATTTTCAAGGTCAAACGAGCCCCAAAGCCCATATACCCGCCAATTTAGACGATTTTCATTTGCTATAGCAAACCACTTTTAGGGTGATCCGGATTCTAACGTCAAACATGCCAAAAGTTTTTGTGGACATCCGTCAAGCCCTGGGCTATGCATCCGGTTGCCCATCATGGCCAGTTCGACCCATTTTCAAGGTCAAACGAGCCCCAAAGCCCATATACCCGCCAATTTAGACGATTTTCATTTGCTATAGCAAACCACTTTTAGGGTGATCCGGATTCTAACGTCAAACATGCCAAAAGTTTTTGTGGACATCCGTCAAGCCCTGGGCTATGCATCCGGTTGCCCATCATGGCCAGTTCGACCCATTTTCAAGGTCAAACGAGCCCCAAAGCCCATATACCCGCCAATTTAGACGATTTTCATTTGCTATAGCAAACCACTTTTAGGGTGATCCGGATTCTAACGTCAAACATGCCAAAAGTTTTTGTGGACATCCGTCAAGCCCTGGGCTATGCATCCGGTTGCCCATCATGGCCAGTTCGACCCATTTTCAAGGTCAAACGAGCCCCAAAGCCCATATACCCGCCAATTTAGACGATTTTCATTTGCTATAGCAAACCACTTTTAGGGTGATCCGGATTCTAACGTCAAACATGCCAAAAGTTTTTGTGGACATCCGTCAAGCCCTGGGCTATGCATCCGGTTGCCCATCATGGCCAGTTCGACCCATTTTCAAGGTCAAACGAGCCCCAAAGCCCATATACCCGCCAATTTAGACGATTTTCATTTGCTATAGCAAACCACTTTTAGGGTGATCCGGATTTCGACGTCAAAAATTCAAAAACATTTTGTGGATGTGCGTCAAGATCTTTTCTATGCATCCAGTTGGCCCTCAGAGCCAGTTCGACCAATTTTCAAGGTCAAACAAGCCCCGAAGTGCTCATACCCCCCTTTTAGATGATTTTCGTGTGCTATAGCAAACCATTTTTCAGGTTATACGGATTACGACGTCAAAAATGCCAAACTTTTTTGTGGACGTCCGTCAAGACCTTTTCTATGCATCCGGTTGGCCCTCACGGCCAGTCCGATCCATTTTGAAGGTCAAACAAGCCCCGAAGCGAGCATACACCCCATTTCGACGATTTTCAAGTGCTATAGCAAACCATTTTTTGGGTGATCCAGATTAAGACGTAAAAAATTCCAAACTTTTTTGTGGACGTCCGTCAAGACCTTGGCTATACAGCCAGTTGGCCATCACTTCCACTTCGAACCATTTTCAAGGTCAAACGAGCCCCGAAGCGCGTATACCCCCTATTTAGACGATTTTCATGTGCTATAGCAAACCATTTTAAGGGTGATCCTGACTTCGAAAAAATTCCAAAATTTTTTGTGGACGTGCCTCAAGACCTTGTCTATGCTTCTAGTTGGCCCTCAGAGCCAGTCCGACGAATTTTCAAGGTCAAACGAGCCCCGAAGCGTGCATACCCCCCATTTAGATGATTTTCGTGTGCTATAGAAAACCATTTTTTGGGTGATTCACATTCCGATGTCAAAAATGCCAAATTTTTTTGTGGAGGTCCTTAAAGACCTTGGCTGAGCAGCCGGTTGTCCATCACGGGCAGTCCGACCCATTTTAAAGGTCAAACGAGCCCCGAAGGGAGCATACCCCCATTTCAACGATTTTCGTGTGCAATAGCAAACCATTTTTTAGGTGATCCAGATTCAAACGTCAAAAATGCCATAAATTTTTGTGGACGTCCGTCAAGACCTTGGCTATGCATCCAGTTGGCCATCACGGCCAGTCCGACCCATTTTCAAGGTCAAACGAGCCCCAAAGCGCGCATACCCCCTATTTAGACGATTTTCGTGTGCTATAGCAAACCATTTTTAGGGTGATCCGGATTTTGACGTCAAAGTTCCAAATTTTTTTGTGGACGTGCTTCAAGACCTTGTCTATGCATCCAATTGTCCCTCAGAGCTAGTCCGACAAATTTTCAAGGTCAAACGAGCCCCGAAGCGCGCATACTCCCTATTTAGATGATTTTCATGTGCTGTAGTAAACCATCTTTTCGGTTATCCGGATTACGATGTCAAAAATGCCAAAATTTTTTGTGGAGGTCCTTAAAGACCTTGGCTGTGCAGCCGGTTGTCCATCACGGCCAGTCCGACCCATTTTAAAGGTTAAACGAGCCCCGAAGCGTGCATACCCCCCATTTAGACGATTTTCGTGAGCTATAACAAACCATTTTTTAGGTAATCCGGATTCCAACGTAAAAAATACCACAAAAAAATTTTTGACGTCCGTCAAGACCTTGGCTATGCATCCAGTTGGCCATCACGGCCTGTCTGACCCATTTTCAAGGTCAAACGAGCCCCGAAGCGCGCAAACCCCCCTATTTAGACGATTTTCGTGTGCTATAGCAAAACATTTTTAGGGTGAACCGGATTACGACGTCAAAGTTCCAAATTTTTTTGTGGACGTGCGTCAAGACCTTGTCTATGCATCCAGTTGTCCCTCAGAGCCAGTCCGACAAATTTTCAAGGTCAAACGAGCCCCGAAGCGCGCATACCCCCCATTTTGATGATTTTCGTGTGCTATAGCAAACCATTTTTTTGGTTATCCAGATTCCGAAGTCAAAAATGCCAAACTTTTTTGTGGACGTCCGTCAAGAACTTTGCTATGCATCCGGTTAGCCCTCACGGCCAGTCCGACCAATTTTCAAGGTCAAACGAGCCCCGAAGCGAGCATACCCCCATTTCGACCATTTTTGTGTGCAATAGCAAACCATTTTTTAGGTGATCCGGATTCCGGCGTAAAAAATGCCAAACTTTTTTGTGGACATCCGTCATTACCTTGGCTATGCAGCCGGTTGGCCCTCACAGCCAGTCCGACAAATTTTCAAGGTCAAACGAGCCCCGAAGCGCGCATACCCCCCCCATTTAGATGATTTTCGTGTGCTATAGCAAACCATTTTTTCGGTTATCCGGATTCCAAAGTCAAAAATGCCAAACTTTTTTGTGGACGTCCGTCAAGACCTTTGCTATGCATCCGGTTGGACCTCACGGCCAGTCCGACCAATTTTCAAGGTCAAACGAGCCCCGAAGAGAGCATACCTCCATTTCGACGATTTTCGTGTGCAATAGCAAACCATTTTTTAGCTGATCCGGATTCCGGCGTCAAAAATGCCAAACTTTTTTGTGGACATTCGTCATGACCTTGGCAATGCAGCCGGTTGACCCTCAAAGCCAGTTCGACCCATTTTAAAGGTCAAACGAGCCCCGAAGCGAGCATACCCCTATTACGACGATTTTCGTGTGCAATAGCAAACCTTTTTTTAGGTGATCCAGATTGTGACGTCAAAAATGGAAAAAAAATTTGTGTACGTCCGTCAAGACCTTGGCTATGCATCCACTTTGCTATCGAAGCCAGTCCGACCCATTGTCAAGGTCAAACGAGCCACGAAGCGCGCATACCCCCTTTTTAGACGATTTTCGTGTGCTATAGCAAAACATTTTTAGGGTTATCAGGATTCCGACGTCAAAAATGCCAAAAGTTTTTGTGGTTATTCGTCAAGTCCTTGGCTATGCATCCGGTTGCCCATCACGGCCAGTCCGACCCATTTTCAAGGTCAAACGAGCTTCGAAGCGCGCATACCCCCCAATTTAGACGATTTTCGTTTGCTATAGCAAACCATTTTTAGGGTGATCTGGATTCAGACGTCAAAAATTCAAAAACATTTTGTGGACGTGCGTCAAGACCTTGTCTATGCATCCTGTTGTCCCTCAGAGCCAGTCCAACGAATTTTCAAGGTCAAACGAGCCCCGAAGTGCGTATACCCACCTTTTAGATGATTTTCGTGTGCTATAGCAAACCAATATTCGGGTTATCCGGATTCCGCGTCAAAAATGCCAATCTTTTTTGTGGACGTCCGCCAAGACCTTGTCTATGCATCCGGTTGGCCCTCACGTCCAGTCCGACCCATTTTGAAGGTCAAACGAGACCCAAAGCGAGCATACAGCCCATTTCGATGATTTTCGTGTGCTATGGCAAACCATTTTTTGGGTGATCCGGCTTAAGACGTTAAAAATTCCAAACTTTTTTGTGGACGACCGTCAAGACCTTGGCTATACAGCCAGTTGGCCATCACTTCCACTTCGAACCATTTTCAAGGTCAAACGAGCCCCAAAGCGCGCATACCCCTATTTCGACGATTTTCGAGTGCTATAGCAAACAATTTTTTGGGTGATCCGGATTCGGACGTCAAAAATGCATAAAAAATTTGTGGACGTCCGTCAAGACCTTGGCTATGTATGCGGTTTTCCTTCACGGACAGTCTGACCCATTTTCAAGGTCAAACAAGCCCTGAAGCGCGCGTACCCCCATTTCGATGATTTTCGTGTACTATATCAAACAATTTTTTGGGTGATTCGGATTCCGACTTCAAAAATGCCAAACGTTTTTGTGGACGTCCTTCAAGACGTTTTCAATGCAGCCGGTTAGCCCTCACAGCCAGTACTACCCATTTTGAAGGTCAAACGAGCCCCGAAGCGAGCATACCCACATTTCGACGATTTTCGTGTGCAATAGCAAACCTTTTTTTAGGTGATCCGGATTCCGACGTCAAAAATGGAGAAAAAAATTGTGTACATCCGTCAAGACCTCTTCTATGCATCCACTTGGCTATCACAGCCATTCCGACCCATTGTAAGGGTCAAACGAGCCACGAAGCACGCATACCCCCCTATTTTGACGATTTTTGTGTGCTATAGCAAAACATTTTTAGGGTGATCCGGATTCCAACGTCAAAAATGCCAAAAAATTTTGTGGACATCCGTCAAGACCTTGGCTATGCATCCGGTTTCCCATCACGGCCAGTCCGACCCATTTTCAAGGTCCAACGAGCCCCGAAGCGCGCATACCCGCCAATTTAGACGATTTTCATTTGCTATAGCAAACCATTTTTAGGGTGATCCGGATTTCGACGTCAAAAATTCAAAAACATTTTGTGGACGTGCGTCAAGATCTTTTCTATGCATCCAGTTGGCCCTCAAAGCTAGTTCGACTAATTTTCAAGGTCAAACGAGCCCCGAAGTGCTCATACCCCCCTTTTAGATGATTTTCGTGTGCTATAGCAAACCATTTTTTGGGTTATGAGGATTACGACGTCAAAAATGCCAAAATTTTTTGTGGACGTCCGTCAAGACCTTGTCTATGCATCCGGTTGGCCCTCACGGCCAGTCCGACCCATTTTGAAGGTCAAACAAGCCCCGAAGCGAGCATACACCCCATTTCGACGACTTTCGAGTGCTATAGCAAACCATTTTTTGGGTGATCCAGATTAAGACGTCAAAATTTCCAATCTTTTTTGTGGACGTCCGTCAAGACCTTGGCTATACAGCCAGTTGTCCATCACGGCCAGTCCGACCCATTTTCAAGGTCAAACGAGCCCCGAAGCGCGCATAACCCCCTAATTAGACGATTTTCGTGTGCTATAGCAAACCATTTTTAGGGTGATCCGGATTCCAACGTCAAAAATGCCAAATTTTTTC
>NC_028640.1:67928044-67978391 GCF_001406875.1 Solanum pennellii | reverse complement strand
GTCCGACCCATTTGGAAGGTCAAACGAGCCCCGAAGCGAGCATACCCCTCATTTCGACGATTTTCGTGTGCTATAGCAAACCATTTTTAGGGTGATCCGGATTTCGACATCAAAAATTCCAAAATTTTTTGTGGACGTGCTTCAAGACCTTGTCTATGCTTCTAGTTGGCCCTCAGAGCCAGTCCGACGAATTTTCAAGGTCAAACGAGCCGCGAAGCGCGCATACATCCCATTTAGATGATTTTCCTGTGCTATAGAAAACCAGTTTTTGGGTGATTCAGATTCCGATGTCAAAAATGCCAAAGTTTTTTGTGGAGGTCCATAAAGACCTTGGCTGAGCAGCCGGTTGTCCATCACGGCCAGTCCGACCAATTTTAAAGGTCAAACGAGCCCCGAAGCGAGCATACCCCCATTTCAACACTTTTCGTGTGCAATAGCAAACCATTTTTTAGGTGATCCGGATTCAAACGTCAAAAATGCCATAAATTTTTGTGGACGTCCGTCAAGACCTTGGCTATGCATCCAGTTGGCCATCACGGCCAGTCCGACCCATTTTCAAGGTCAAACGAGCCCCGAAGCGCGCATAACCCCTATTTAGACGATTTTCGTGTGCTATAGCTAACCATTTTTTGGGTGATCCGAATTAAGACCTCAAAAATTCCAAATTTTTTTGTGGACGTCCGTCAATACCTTGGCTATGCAGCTAGTTGTCCATCACGGCCAATCCAACTCATTTTCAAGGTCAAACGAGCCTCGAAGTGCGCATACCCCCCATTTCGACGATTTTCGTGTTCAATAGCAAACCATTTTTTGCGTGATCCGGACTACGACGTCAAAAATACCAAAATTTTTTGTGGAAGTCCGTCAAGACCTTGGATATGAAGCCAGTTGGCCATTACAGCCAATCCAACTCATTTTAAAGGTCAAACGAGCACCAAAGCGTGCATTCCCCCCATTTCGACAATTTTCGTTAGCTATAGCAAACCATTTTTCGGGTAATCCGGATTCCGAAGTCAATAATACCAATTGTTTTTGTGGACGTCCATCAAGACCTTTTCTATGCAGCCGGTTGGCCCTCACGTCCAGTCCGACCCATTTAGAAGGTCAAACGAGCCCCGAAGCGAGCATACCCCCATTTCGACGATTTTCGTGTGCAATATCAAACCATTTTTTTAAGTGATCCGTATTCCGACGTCAAAAACGCCAAATTTTTTGTGGACATCCGTCATTACCTTGGCTATGCAACCGGTTGGCCCTCACAGCCAGTCCGACCCATTTTGAACGTCAAACGAGCCCCGAAGCGAGCAAACCCCCATTTCGACGATTTTTGTGTGCAATAGCAAACCTTTTTTTAGGTTATCCGGATTATGACGTCAAAAATGCAAAAAAAAATTGTGTACGTCCTTCAAGACCTTGGCTATGCATGCGGTTGGCCTTCACGGCCAGTCTGACCCATTTTCAATGTTAAACGAGCCCTGAAGCGTGCATACCCCCATTTCGACGATTTTCGTGTGCTATAGCAAACAATTTTTTGGGTGATCCGGATTTCGACTTCAAAAATGCCAAACTTTTTTGTAGACGTTCGTCAAGACGTTGGCAATGTAGCCGGTTGGACCTTACGGCCAGTCCGACTCATTTTGAAGGTTAAACGAGCCCCGAAGCGAGCATACCCCCATTTCGATGATTTTCGTGTCCAATAGCAAACCAATTTTTAGGTGATCCGGATTCCGACATCAAAAATTCTAAATTTTTTTGTGAACGTGCGTCAAGACCTTTTCTATGCATCAAGTTGTCCCTCAGAGCCAGTTCGACCAATTTTCAAGATCAAACGATCCCCGAAGTGCGCATACCCCCCTTTTAGATGATTTTCGTGTGATATAGCAAAGCATTTTTTGCGTTATACGGATTCCGACGTCAAAAATGCCAAAAATTTTTGTGGACGTAGGTCAATACCTAGGCTATGCATCCGGTTAGCCCTCACGGCCAGTCCGACCCATTTTGAAGGTCAAACGAGCCCGAAGCGAGCATACCCCCATTTCAACAATTTTCGTGTGCAATAGCAAACCATTTTTTAGATGATCCGGATTCCGACGTCAAAAATGCCAAAAAAATTTTTGGACGTCCTTCAAGACCTTGGCTATGCATCGAGTTGGACATCACGGCCAGTCCGACCCATTTTCAAGGCAAACGAGCCCCGAAGTGCGCATACCCCCCTTTTAGATGATTTTCGTGTGCTATAGCAAACCAATATTCGGGTTAACCGGATTTAGACGTCAAAATGCCAAAAATTTTTGTGGACGTCCATCAAGACCTTGGCTATGCATCCAGTTGGCCATCACGGCCAGTCCGACCCATTTTCAAGGTCAAACGAGCCTCGAAGCGCGCATAACCCCCTATTTAGACGATTTTCGTGTGCTATAGCAAACCATTTTTAGGGTGATCCGGATTTCGATGTCAAAGTTCCAAATTTTTTTGTGGACGTGCGTCAAGATCTTGTCTATGCATCCAGTTGTCCCTCAGAGCTAGTCCGACAAATTTTCAAGGTCAAAGGAGCCCCGAAGCGCGCATACCCCCCATTTAGATGATTTTCGTGTGCTATAGCAAACAATTTTTCGGGTTATCCGGATTCTGACGTCAAAAATGCCAAATTTTTTTGTGGACGTCCGTCAAGACCTAGGCTATGCATCCGGTTATCCCTCACGGCCAGTCCGACCCGTTTTGAAGGTCAAACGAGCCCCGAAGCGAGCATACCTCCATTTCAACGATTTTCATGTGCAATAGCAAACCATTTTTTAGATGATCCAGATTCCGACGTCAAAAATGCCAAAATTTTTTGTGGAAGTCCGTCAAGACCTTGGCTATGCAACGAGTTGGACATCACGGCCAGTCCGACCCATTTTCAAGGCAAACGAGCCCCGAAGCGCATACCCCCCTATTTAGACAATTTTCGTGTGCTATAGCAAACCATTTTTTGGGTGATCCGGATTCCGACGTCAAAGTTCCAAATTTTTTTGTGGACGTGCGTCAAGACCTTGTCTATGCATCCAGTTGTCCCTCAGAGCCAGTCCGACAAATTTTCAAGGTCAAACGAGCCCCGAAGCGCGCATACCCCCCATTTAGATGATTTTCGTGTGCAATAGCAAACCTTTTTTTTGGTTATCCGGATTCCGATATCAAAAATGCCAAATTTTTTTGTGGAGGTCCTTAAAGACCTTGGCTGTGCAGCCGGTTGTCCATCACGGCCATTCTGACCCATTTTAAAGGTCAAGCGAGCCCCGAAGCGTGCATACCTCCCATTTAGACGATTTTCGTGTGATATAGCAAACCATTTTTAGGTGTTCCGGATTCCAACGTCAAAACAACCAAAAGTTTCTGTGGACGTCCGTCAAGACCTTGGCTATGCATCCAGTTGTCCATCACGGCCTATCTGACCCATTTTCAAGGTCAAACGAGCCCTGAAGCGCGCATACCCCCATTTAACCGATTTATGTGTGCTATAGCAAACAATTTTTTGGGTGATCCGGATTCCGACTTCAAAAATGCCAAACTTTTTTGTGGACGTCCGTCAAGACGTTGGCAATGCAGCCGGTTGGACCTTACGGCCAGTCCAACCAATTTTCAAGGTCAAACGAGCCATGAAGCGAGCATTCCCCCATTTCGACGATTTTCGTGTGCAATATCAAACCATATTTTTAGGTGATCCGGATTCCGACGTCAAAAATGCCAAAAATTTTTGTGGACGTCCGTCAAGACCTTGGCTATGCATCCAGTTGTCCATCACGGCCAATCCGACCCATTTTAAAGGAAAACGACCCCCGAAGCGCGCATACCCCCCTGTTTAGACGATTTTCGTGTGCTATAGCAAACCATTTTTTGGGTGATCCGGATTCCGACGTCAAAGTTCCAAATTTTTTGTGGACGTGTGTCAAGACCTTGTCTATGCATCGAGTTGTCCCTTAGAGCCAGTCCGACAAATTTTCAAGGTCAAACAAGCCCCGAAGCGCGCATACCCCCCATTTAGATGATTTTCGTGTGCTATAGCAAACCATTTTTTAGGTGATCCGGATTCCAACGTCAAAACTACCAAAAGTTTCTGTGGATGTCCTTCAAGACCTTGGCTATGCATCCAGTTGGCCATCACGGCCTGTCTGAACCATTTTCAAGGTCAAACGAGCCCTGAAGTGCGCATACCCCCATTTCGATGATTTTCGTGTGGTATAGCAAACAATTTTTTGGGTGATCTGGATTCCAACGTCAAAAATGCCAACTTTTTTGTAGACGTCTGTCAAGACCTAGGCTATGCATCCGGTTGGCCCTCACGGCCAGTCCGACCCATTTTTAAGGTCAAACGAGCCCCAAAGCGAGCATAACCCCATTTCAATGATTTTCGTGTGCAACAGAAAACCATTTTTTTGGTGATCCAGATTCTGACGTGAAAAATGCCAAAATTTTTTGTGGAAGTCCGTCAAGACCTTGGCTATGCATCCAGTTGGCCATCACAGCCAGTCTGACCCATTTTAAAGGTCAAAGGAGCCCCGAAGCGCGCAAACCCCCCTATTTAGACAATTTTGTGTGCTATAGCAAACCATTTTTAGGGTGATCCGAATTCCGACGTCAAAGTTCCAAACTTTTTTTTGGACGTGCGTCAAGACCTTGTCTATGCATCCAGTTGACCCTCAGAGCCAGTTCGATAAATTTTCAAGGTCAAACGAGCCCCGAAGTGAGCATACCCCCATTTCAACGATTTTCGTGTGCAATATCAAACCATTTTTAATTGATCTGGATTCCGGCGTCAAAAATGCCAAACTCTTTTGTGGAGATCCGTCATGACCTTGGCTATGCAGCCGTTTGGCCCTCACAGCCAGTCCGACCACTTTTGAAGGTCAAACGAGCCCCGAAGCGAGCATATCCCCATTTCGACGATTTTCGTGTGCAATAGCAAACCTTTTTTTAGGTGATCCGGATTCTGACGTCAAAAATGGAAAAAAATTTTGTGCACGTCCGTCAAGACCTTGGCTAAGCATCCACTTGTCTATCACAGCCAGTCCGACCCATTGTCAAGGTCAAACGAGCCACGAAGCGCGCATACCCCCCCTATTTAGACGATTTTCGTGTGCTATAGCAAAACATTTTTAGGCTGATCCGGATTCCAACGTCAAAAATGCCAAAAGTTTTTGTGGACATCCGTCAAGACCTTGTCTATGCATTCGGTTGCCCATTACGGCCAGTACGACCCATTTTCAAGTCAAATGAGCCCCGAAGCGCGCAAACCCCCCAATTTAGATGATTTTCGTTTGCTATAGCAAACCATTTTTATGGTGATCCGGATTCCGACGTCAAAAATTCAAAAACACTTTGTGGACGTGCGTCAAGACCTTGTGTATGCATGCAGTTGTCCCTCAGAGCCAGTTCGACCAATTTTCAAGGTCAAACAAGCCCCGAAGTGTGCATATCCCCCTTTTAGATGATTTTCGTGTGCTATAGCAAACCAATATTCGGGTTATCCGGATTCCGACGTCAAAAATTCCAAACTTTTTTGTGGACGATCGTCAAGACCTTGGCTATACATTCAGTTGGCCATCACTTCCAGTTCGAACCATTTTCAAGGTCAAACGAGCCCCAAAGCGCGCATACCCCTATTTCGACGATTTTTGAGTGCTATAGCAAACAATTTTTTGGGTGATCCGGATTCGGACTTCAAAAATGCAAAAAAAAATTGTGGAGGTCCTTCAAGACCTTGGCTATGCATGCGGTTTGCCTTCACGGCCAGTCCGACCCATTTTCAAGGTCAAACGAGCCCCGAAGCGTGCATACCCCCCATTTAGATGATTTTTGTGTGTTATAGAAAATCATTTTTTGGGTGATTCGGATTCCGACATTAAAAATGCCAAACTTTTTTTTGGACGTCTTTCAAGACCTTGTCTATGCAGCCGGTTGGCCCTCACGGCCAGTCCAACGCATTTTGAAGGTCAAACGAGCCCCGAAGCGAGCAAACCCCCATTTAGATGATTTTCGTGTGCAATAGCAAACCCTTTTTTAGGTGATCCGGATTCCGACGTCAAAAATGCAAAAAAAATTTGTGTACGTCATTCAAGACCTTGGCTATGCATCCACTTGGCCATCAAAGCCAGTCCGACCCATAGTCAAGGTTAAACGAGCCTCGAAGCGCGCATACCCCCCTATTTAGACGATTTTCGTGTGCTATTAGCAAACCATTTTTAGGGTGATCCGGATTCCGACGTCAAAAATGCCAAAAATTTTTGTGGACGTACGTCAAGACCTTGGCTATGAATCCGATTGGAAATTACGGCCAGTCCGACCCATTTTCAAGGTCAAACGAGCCCCGAAGCACGCATACCCCCTTATTTAGACGATTTTGGTGTGCTATAGCAAACCATTTTTAGGGTGATCTGGATTCCGACGTCAAAAATTCCAAAATTTTTTGTGGACGTTCGTCAATACCTTGCCTATGCATCCAGTTGTCCCTCAGAGCCAGTCTGACCAATTTTCAAGGTTAAACGAGCCCCAAAACGAGCATACCCCCATTTCGATGATTTTCGTGTGCAATAGCAAACCATTTTTAGGGTGATCTGGATTCCGACGTCAAAAATGCCAAAAAAAATAGTGGACGTCCGTCAATACCTTGGATATGCATCCGGTTGGCCATCACGGCCAGTCCGACCCATTTTCAATGTCAAATGAGCCCTGAAGCGTGCATACCCCCTATTTAGACGATTTTCGTGTGATATAGCAAACCATTTTTAGGGTAATTCGGATTCCGACGTCAAAAATGCCAAAATTTTTTGTGGACGTACGTCAAGACCTTGGCTATGAATCTGATTGGAAATTACGGCCAGTACGACCCATTTTCAAGGTTAAACGAGCCCGAAGCATGCATACCCCCTTATTTAGACAATTTTGGTGTGCTATAGCAAACCATTTTTAGGGTGATCAGGATTCCGACGTCAAAAATTCCAAAATTTTTTGAGGACGTGCGTCAAGACCTTGTCTATGCATCTAGTTGGCCTTCAGAGCCAGTCCAACCAATTTTCAAGGTCAAACGAGCCCCGAAGCGCGCATACCCCCCATTTAGATGATTCTCGTGTGCTATAGCTAACCATTTTTTGGGTTACCCGGATTCCGACTTCATAAATGCCAAACTTTTTTGTGGACGTCCGTCAAGACCTTGGCTATGCATCCGGTTGGACTTCACGGCTAGTCCGATCAATTTTCAAGGTCAAACGAGCCCCGAAGTGGACATACCCACCTTTTAGATGATTTTCGTGTGCTATAGCAAACCATTTTTTGGGTTATCCGGATTCCGACGTCAAAAATGCCAAACGTTTTTGTGGACGTCCGTCAAGACCCTGGCTATGCATCCGGTTGGACTTCACGGCTAGTCCGATCAATTTTCAAGGTCAAACGAGCCCCGAAGTGGACATACCCACCTTTTAGATGATTTTCGTGTGCTATAGCAAACCATTTTTTGGGTTATCCGGATTCCGACGTCAAAAATGCCAAACGTTTTTGTGGACGTCCGTCAAGACCTTGTCAATGCATCCGCTTGGCCCTCACGGACAGTCCGACCCAATTTGAAGGTCAAACGAGCCCCAAAGCGAGCATACACCCCATTTCGACGATTTTCGTGTGCTATAACAAACCATTTTTTAGGTGATCCGGATTAAGACGTCAAAAATTCCAAAAAATTTTGTGGACGTCCGTCAAGACCTTGGCTATATAGCCAATTGGCCAGCACTTCCACTTCGAACTATTTTCAAGGTCAAACAAGCCCCAAAGCACGCATACCCCTATTTCGATGATTTTCGAGTGCTATAGAAAACAATTATTTGGGTGATCCGGATTCCGACGTCAAAAATGCAAAATTTTTTTGTGGACGTCCTACAAGACCTTGGCTGTGCAGCCGGTTGTCCATCTTGGCCAGTCCGACCCATTTTGAAGGTCAAACGATCCCCGAAGCGTGCATATCCCCCATTTAGATGATTTTCGTGTGCTATAGCAAACCACTTTTTAGGTGATCCGAATTTCGTCGTCAAAAATGTATAATTTTTTTGTAGACGTCCTTCAAGAACTTGTCTGTGCAGCCGGTTGTCTATCATGGCCAGTACGACCCATTTTGAATGTCAAACGAGCCCCTAAGCGTGCATACCCCTCATTTAGATGATTTTCGTGTGCTATATAGCAAACCATTTTTAGGTGATCCTGATTCCGACGTCAAAAATGTAAAACTTTTTTGTGGACGTCCGTCAAGACCTTTTATATGCATGCGGTTGTCCTTCATGTCTAGTCTAACCCATTATCTAGGTCAAACGAGCCCTGAAGCGCGCATACCCCCATTTTGACGATTTTCGTGTGCTATAGCAAACAATTTTTTGGGTGATCCGGGTTCCGACGTAAAAAATGCCAAACTTTTTTGTGGACGTCCATCATGACGTTGGAAATGCAGCCGGTTGGACCTCACGGCCAATCCGACTCATTTTGAAGGTTAAACGAGCCCCGAAGCGAGCATACCCCCATTTCGACGATTTTCGTGTGCAAAAGCAAACCAATTTTTAGGTGATCCGGATTTCGACGTCAAAAATGCCAAAATTTTTGTGGACGTCCGTCAATACCTTGGCTATTCATCCAGTTGGCCCTCACATCCAGTCCGACCTATTTTCACGGTCAAACAAGCTCCAAAGCGCACATACCCCCCATTTATCGTGTGCTATAGCAAACCATTTTTTGGGTAATCCGGATTCCGATGTCAAAAATGTTACAAACTTTTTTATACATCCGTTAAGACCTTGGCTATGCATCTGATTTGACCTCACGGCCAGTACAACCCATTTTAAAGGTCAAACGAGTCTCGAAGCGTGCATACCCCCCATTTAGATGATTTTTGTGTGCTATTGCAAACCATTTTTTGGGTGATCCGGATTACGATGTCAAAAATGCCAAAAAGATTTTTGGACGACCCTCAAGACCTTTGCTATGTAGCCGATTGTCTCTCACGGCTAGTCCGACCCATTCAAGGTCAAACGAGCCTTGAAGAATGCATACCACCCATTTAGACGATTTTCGAATGCTATAGCAAACCATTTTTCGGGTGATCAGTTCCTACGTCAAAAATGCCAAACTTTTTTGTGGACATGCATAATGACCTTGTCTATGCAGCCGGTTGGACCTCACGGTCAGTCCGACCCATTTTGAAGATCAAACGAGCCCCGAAGCGAGCATACCCCTAATTTCGACAATTTTCGTGTGCTATCACAAACCATTTTTTGGGTGATCCGGATTAAGACGTCAAAAGTTCCAAAATTTTCTGTGGACGTCCGTTAATACCTTGGCTATGCATCCATTTGGCCATCACGGCCAATCCAACTCATTTCAAGGTGAAATGAGCCCCGAAGCGAGCATACCCCTCATTTCGACGATTTTCGTGTGCTATAGCAAACCATTTTTAGGGTGATCCGGATTCCGACGTCAAAAATGCCAATTTTTTTTGTGGACGTCCGTCAAGACCTTGTCTATGCAGCCAGTTGGCCCTCACAGCCAATCCAACTCATTTTCAAGGTCAAACGAGTTTCGAAGCGTGCATACCCCCCATTTCAATGATTTTCGTGTGATATATATAGCAAACCATTTTTTGGGTGATCCGGATTAAGACGTTAGAAATTCCAAATTTTTTTGTGGACGTCCGTCAAGACCTTGGATATGCAGCCAGTTGGCCATCACGGCCTTTCCAACCCATTTTTAAGGTCAAACGAGCCCCGAAGCGAGCATATCCCAATATCGACGATTTTCGTAAGCAATAGCAAACCATCTTTAGGTGATCCGGATTGCGACATCAAAAATGCCAAACTTTTTCGTGGAAGTCCGTCAAGACCTTTGATATGCATCCACTTGGACATCACGGCAAGTCCAACCCATTTTCAAGGTCAAACGAGCCCTGAAGCGCGCATACCCCCCTATTTCGACGATTTTCGTGTGCTATAGCAAACCATTTTTAGGGTGATCCGCATTCCGACGTCAAAAATTCAAAAACAAATTGTGGACGTGCGCCAAGACCTTGTGTATGTATCCAGTTGGCCCTCAGAGCCAGTCCGACAAATTTTCAAGGTCAAACGAGCCCCGAAGCGCGCATACCCCCCATTTAGATGATATTTGTGTGCTATAGAAAATCATTTTTAGGGTGATTCGGATTCCGATGTTAAAAATGCCAAAAATTTTTGTGGAGGTCCTTCAAGACCTTGGCTGTGCAGCCGGTTGGCCCTCACGGCCAGTCCGACCCATTTTGAAGGTCAAATGAGCCCCGAAGCGAGCATACCCCCATTTCGACGATTTTCGTGTGCAATAGCAAACCTTTTTTTAGGTGATCCGGATTCCGATGTCAAAAATACAAAAAAAAATTGTGTACGTCATTCAAGACCTTGGCTATGCATCCACTTGGCCATCAAGGCCAGTCCGACCCATAGTCAAGGTCAAACGAGCCCCGAAGCGCGCATACCCCCCTATTTAGACAATTTTCGTGTGCTATTATAAAACCATTTTTAGGGTGATCCGGATTCCGACGTCAAAAATGACAAAAAATTTTCTACGTCAAGACCTTAGCTATGAATCCGATTGGAAATCACGGCCAGTCCGACCCATTTTCAAGGTCAAACGACCCCGAAGCACGCATACCCCCCTATTTAGACGATTTTAGTGTGCTATAGGAAACCATTATCTGGGTGATCCAGATTCTGACATAAAAATGCCAAAATTTTTTGGGGACGTCTGTCAAAACCTTGGCTTTGCACCCGATTGTCCCTCACGGACAGTAAGACCCATTTTCATCGTCAAACGAGCCCCAAAACGCGCATAGCCTCCTTTTCAATGATTTTCGTGTGCTATAGCAAACCATTTTTTAGGTGATCCAGATTAAAATGTCAAAAATGAAAAAAAAATTGTGCACGTCCGTTAAGACCTTGGATATGCATGCGGTTGGCCCTCACGGTCAGTCTGACCCATTATAAAGGTCAAACGTGCCCGGAAGTACGCATACCCCCCATTTCGACGATTTTCGTGTGCTATAGAAAACCATTTCTGATCCAGATTCCGACGTCAAAAATGCAAAAAAAATATGTGGACGTCCGTTAAGACCTTGGCTATGCATCCGGTTGGTCCTCACAGCCAGTTCGACCCATTTTCAAGGTCAAACGAGCCCCGAAGCGCGAATACCCCCTATTTAGACGATTTTCGTGTGCTATAGCAAACCATTTTTAGGGTGATCCGGATTCTGACGTCAACAATTCCAAAATTTTTTGTGGACGTGCGTCAAGACCTTGTCTATGCATCCAGTTGGCCCTCAGAGCCATTCCGACCAATTTTCAAGGTCAAACGAGCCCCGAAGCGCGCATACCCCCCCTTTAGATGATTTTCGTGTGCTATAGCAAACCATTTTTTGGGTTATCCGGATTCCGACGTCAAAAATGCCAAACTTTTTTGTGGACATCCGTCAAGACCTTGGATATGCATCCGGTTGGACTTCACGGCCAGTCCGACCAATTTTCTAGGTCAAACGAGCCCCAAAGTGGACATACCCATCTTTTAGATGATTTTCGTGTGCTATAGCAAACCATTTTTGGGTTATCCGGATTCCGACGTCAAAAATGCCAAACTTTTTTGTAGACGTCCGTCAAGACCTTGTCTATGCATCCGCTTGGCCCTCACGACCAGTCCGACCCATTCTGAAGGTCAAACGAGCCCCAAAGCGAGCATACACCTCTTTTCGACGATTTTCGTGTGCTATAGCAAACCATTTTTTGGGTGATCCGGATTAAGACGTCAAAAATTCCAAAGATTTTTGTGGACGTCCATCAAGACCTTGTCTATATAGACAGTTGGCCAGCACTTCCACTTCGAACCATTTTCAAGGTCAAAAGAGCCCCAAAGCGCGCATACCTCTATTTCGACGATTTTCGAGTGCTATAGCAAACAATTTTTTGGGTGATCCAGATTCCGACGTCAAAAATGCAAAAATTTTTTGTGGACGTCCTACAAGACCTTGGTTGTGTAGCCGGTTGTCCATCATGGCCATTCCGACCCATTTTGAAGGTCAAACGAGCCCCGAAGCGTGCATACCCCCCATTTAGAAGATTTTCCTGTGCTATAGCAAACTACTTTTTAGGTGATCCGGATTCCGTAGTCAAAAATGTAAAAAAATTTGCGGACTTCCTTCAAGAACTTGGATGTGCAGCCGGTTGTCCATCATGGCCTGTCCGACCCATTTTGAATGTCAAACGAGCCCCAAAGCGTGCATACCCCCCATTTAGATGATTTTTGTGTGCTATAGCAAACCATATTTAGGTGATCCGGTTTCTAACGTCAAAAATGCAAAACTTTTTTATGGACATCCGTCAAGACCTTGTCTATGCATGTGGTTGTCCTTCACGTCTAGTCTGACCCAATTTCTAGGTCAAACGAGCCCTGAAGCGCCGTACCCCCATTTCGACGATTTTCGTGTGCTATAGCAAACAATTTTTTGGGTGATCCGGGTTCCGACGTTAAAAATGCCAAACTTTTTTGTGGACGTCCGTCATGACGTTGGAAATGCAGCCGGTTGGACTTCACGGCCAGTCCGACTCATTTTGAAGGTTAAACGAGCCCAGAAACGAGCATACCCCCATTTCGACGATTTTCGTGTGCAAAAACAAACCAATTTTTAGGTGATCCAGATTTCGACGTCAAAAATGCCAAAATTTTTGTGGACGTCCGTATACCTTGGCTATGCATCCAGGTTGCCCTCACGTCGAGTCCGACCTATTTTCATGGTCAAACTAGCCCCAAAGCGCACATACCCCCCATTTCTTGTGTGCTATAGCAAATCATTTTTTGGGTAATCTGGATTCCGATGTCAAAAATGTTAAAAACTTTTTCGTACATCCGTTAAGACCTTGGCTATGCATCCGGTTTGACCTCACGAGCAGTATGACCCATTTTCAAGGTCAAACGAGTCTCGAAGCGCGCATACCGCCCATTTAGATGATTTTCGTCTGCTATAGCAAACCATTTTTTGGGTTACCCGGATTCCGACGTCAAAAATGCCAAAAAAATTTGTGGACGTTCGTCAAGACCTTTTCTATGCAGCCGTTTGTCCCTCACGTCCAGTTCGACCCTTTTCAAAGGTCAAACAAGCCCCAAAGCGCGCATACCCCCCATTTAGACGATTTTCGTGTGCTATAGCTAACCATTTTTTTTGGAGATCCGGATTCGGATGTCAAAAATGCCAAAAAATTTTGTGGACATCCGTCAAGACCTTGGCTATGCAGCCGGTTGTCCCTCACGGCCGATCCGACCCAATTTAAAGGTCAAACAAGCCCCGGAGCGCGCATACCCCCCATTTAGTTGATTTTTGTGTGCTATTGCAAACCATTTTTTGGGTGATCTGGATTACGATGTCAAAAATGCCAAAAATATTTTTCGACGTCCCTCAAGACCTTTGATATGTAGCCACAATTGGCTCTCACGGCCAGTCCGACCCATTTTCAAGGTCAAACGAGCCTCGAAGCGCGCATACCCCCCATTTAGACGATTTACGAGTGCTATAGCATACCATTTTTTGGGTGAGCCAGATTCCGGCGTCAAAAATGCCAAAACTTTTTGTGGACGTCCGTCAAGACCTTGTCTATGCAGTCGATTGTCCCTCACGGCCAGTCGGACCCATTTTCAAGGTAAAACGAGGAAGCGCGCATACTCCCCATGTAGACATTTTTCGTTTTCTATAGAAAACCTTTTTCGGTTATCCAGACTCTGATGTCAAAAATGCCAAAAACAATTTATTGACGTCCTTGAATACCTTCGCTATGCAGCAGGTTGTCCTTGACCGCCAGTCCGACCTATTTTCAATGTCATATTAGCCTCGAAGCGCGCATACATCCTTTTTCAACGATTTTCGTGTGCTATAGTAAACTATTTTTTGGGTGATCCGGATTACGACGTCAAAAATGCCAAAAAATTTTGTGACCGTCCATTAAGACCTTGGCTATGCAGCCGGTTGTCCTTCACGGACAGTCCAACCATTTTTCAAGGTCAAATGATCCCCGAAGCGCGCATACCTCTTATTTCGATGATTTTCGTGTGCTATAGCAAACCATTTTTTGGGTGCTTCGGATTCCGCATCAAAAATTTTAAATTTTTTTGTGGAGGTCTGTCAAGACCTTGGCTATGCATCGGGCTGGCCATCACGGCCAGTTCGACCCATTTTCAAGGTCAAATGAGCCCCGAAGCGCGCTTACCCCCCATTTCAACGATTTTCGTGTGCTATAACATACCATTTTTTGGGTGATCTGGATTCCGATGTCAAAAATGCCAAAACTTTTTATGGACATCCGTCAAGACCTCTGCTATGCATCCGGTTGGTCCTCACGACCAGTTCGACCCATTTTGAAGGTCTAACAAGACCCGAAGCGTGCATACCCCCTATTTCGATGATTTTTGTGTTCTATAGCAAATCATTTTTTCCGTGATCCGAAATCCGATGTCAAAAATGCCAAATGTTTTTTGTGGACATCCGTCAAGACCTTGGATATGTATCCGGTTGTTCCTCACTACCAGTCCGACCCATTTTAAAAGTCAAACAAGCCCCAAAGCGTGCATACCCCCCATTTCGATGATTTTCGTGTGCTATAGCAAATCATTTTTTGGGTGATCCGGATTCCGATGTCAAAAATGCCAAAGAATTTTGTCAACATCCGTAAAGACCTTGGCTATGCTGCCGGTTGTCCTTCACGGACAGTCCGACAAATTTTCAAGGTCAAACGTGCCCCGAAGCGCGCATACCATTTTTGTGTGATCTGGATTTCGACATCAAAAATGCAATAATTTTTTATGCACGTCTTTCAAGACCTTGGCTATGCATCCGGTTAGCCCTCGCGGCCAGTCCGACCCATTTTCAAGGTCAAACAAGCCCCGAAGCACGTATACCCCTTATTTCGACGATTTTCGTGTGCTATAGCAAACCATTTTTTGGGTGATCCGGATTCCGACGTCAAAAATGCCAAATTTTTTTGTGGACGTCCTTCAAGACCTTTTCTATGCAGCCGGTTGTCCCTCACGGCCAGTCCGACCCATTTTTAAGGTCAAACAAGCCCCGAAGCGAGCATACCAATCATTTCGACGATTTTCGTGTGCTATAGCAAACAATTTTTTTGGTGATCCGGATTCTGATGTAAAAAATGCCAAAAAACTTTGTGAACGTCCGTAAAGACCTTATGTATACAGTCAGTTGGGCCTCACGGATAGACTGACCCATTTTCAAGGTAAAATGAGCCCCAAAGCGTACCCCCCATTTTGACGATTTTAGTGCGCTATAACAAACCATTGTTTGGGTGATCCAGATTCCGACATAAAAAATGCCAAATTTTTTTGGGAACGTCCGTCAAGACCTTGGAAATGCACCCGATTGTCCCTCACGGACAGTACGACCCATTTTCTTGGTCAAACGAGCCCTGAAACGCGCATAGCCCCCTTTTCGACGATTTTCGTGTGCTATAGCAAACCATTTTTTAGGTGCTCCAGATTCAAATGTCAAAAATGAAAAACAAAATTGTGGACGTCCATTAAGACCTTGGATATGCATGCGGTTGGCCCTCACGGTCAGTCTGACCCATTATAAAGGTCAAACGATCCCGGAAGTACGCATACCCCCCTTTTTGACGATTTTTGTGTGCTATAGAAAACCATTTTTGATCCAGATTCCGACGTCAAAAATGCAAAAAAAATATGTGGACGTCCGTTAAGACCTTGGCTATGCATCCGGTTGGTCCTCACCAGCCAGTCTGGCCCCTTTTCAAGGTCAAACAAGCCCCGAAGCGCGCATGCCCACTATTTTGATGATTTTTGTGTGCTATATAGCAAACCATTTTTTGGGTGATGCGGATTCTGACGTCAAAAATGCCAGAAAATTTTGTGGACGTCCGTCAAGACCTCAGATGTGCAGCCGATTGTCCATCACGGACTGTCCTACCCATTTAAAAGGTAAAAAGAGCCCTGAAGCGAGCATACCCCCCATTTCGACGATTTTCGTGTGCTATAGCAAACCATTTTTTGGGTGATCCAGATTCCGACGTCAAAAATTCCATAATTTTTGTAGATGTCCGTCAAGACCTTTGCTATGCAGTCAATTGGCCCTCGCTGCCAGTCCGACCCAATTTTAAGGTCAAACAAGCCCCAAAGCGCGCATACCCCCTAATTAGAGAATTTTTGTGTGCTATAGCAAACCATTTTTTTGGTGATCCAGATTCCGGCTTCAAAAATGCCAAAAATTTTTGTGGACGTCCGTCAAGACCTTGTCTCTGCAGCCGGTTGTCCGTAACATCCAGTGCGACCTTTTTTCAAGGTCAAACAAGCCCCGAAGCACGCATAACCCCTATTTTGATGATTTTCGTGTGCTACAGGAAACCCTTTTTTTAATGATCCGGATTCCGACGTCAAAAATGCCAAAAAAAATTTTAGACGTCCGTCAATACCTTTGCTATGCAGACGGTTGGCCCTTACGGATAGTCCAACCCATTTTCAAGATCAAACGATCTCCGAAACGCGCATACCCCCCATTTCAATGATTTTTGTGTGCTATATCAAACCATTTTTTAGGCAATCCGGACTCCGACGTCAACAATGCAAAATATTTTTGTTTACGTACGGTAAGACCTGGGCTATGCATCCGGTTGGCCCTCACGTCCAGTCCGACCTATTTTCAAGGTCAAACGAGCCCCAAAACGCTCATACCCGCCATTTAAACGATTTTCGTGTGCTATAGCAAACCAATTTTTGGGTGATCCGGATTCCGACGTCAAATATGCCAAAAAATTTTGTGGACGTTCGTCAAGACCTTGGCTATGCAGCCGGTTGGCCCTCATGGCCAGTCAGGCCAATTTTCAAGGTCAAACGAGTCCCGAAGTGCGCATACCTCCCATTTCTATGATTTTCGTGTGCTATCGCAAACCATTTTTTGTGAGATCCGGATTCTAACCTAAAAAATGTCAAAAACTTTTGTGGACGTCCGTCAATACCTTGGCTATGCAGCCGATTGGCCCTCACGGCCATTCCGACCTCTTTAAAAGGTCAAACGAGCCCCGAAGCGCGCATACCCTCCATTTCGACGATCTTTTTGTGCAAAACAAATCATTTTTTGGGTGATCCGGATTCCGACGTCAAAAATGCAAAAAAAATTTGTGGACGTCCGTTAAGATCTTTGCTCAGCATCCGGTTGGACCTCACGGCCAGTACAACCCATTTTCAAGGTCAAACGAGACCCGAACTATAAGAACTTACCATTGAAGGCTAGTAAGAACTAGGGTTTGGGGGCTGGAAAAGGGTGGATTCTTTATCAAATTGTTGAGAAATATTAAGGTATGAGTTCTATTCACCTTTGAGATCCTTTCCTCAAAGGGTTCCTTCAAAATGGATTTCAAAAAGTTGAGTTTTCTTATGGGTTTCATTCAATTACCAAATTGAAGTTATGGATTGAGTTGTTAGTGGATTCTTAGGGTTGTATTGAGTAGATTTACATGTAATTCAACTTGTTTATGATAATTATTGATGGTTTGGTCAAATTGAAGAACATGATCCTCTATCCCTAACCCTAGGTAGTGATCTTGACATATGTTGTATGTTGATCATTCAATTTAGTTGGTTGTTGATTAGATTACTATCCTATGGTGCTATTATGGTTGAAGTAAGATGAACTATAGGCCTATCATGCTAGTTCTTGAGACTTAATTTAGGTTATGAATTGTAATGTGAAATTAGCTTATGTATTTTGTCTCAAGTTATGATCTAAAGATGAATTGTGTTATAGAGATGCAATTGGCCTTGTTATTCTATTGATTATCATTGTGTTATGATGTTACTCCCCAAGTTGGGTTGATTTAGGGGTTGATGGTAAGACCTTGATATTAGACTATGAGAAAGATTTGGTAAATCTTAGAATCTTTATCTTTATTGTCAATTGTGATTAATTGTTGTTAAGCTATGATATTACATTGAAGTATGCCTTATATTAAGATTATAGGGAGGTATGATGTTGAATTGAAATGTCTTGACTATGTTGTGAGGTTGATTAAGGTGTATATGCTATAAGGATGGTGAAAACTATCAATGTGCCTTAAAATGTTATGAAATGCTAAAGGGTTAACCTCACTTATATGAATTGTGATGAAAGGACTTAAACTCACACAAGTTTTATTGAGCTATTGATGATGATGATTATACAAGGGGTAGACCCTATGGCCTAAATTAAGTTATGATTGATAATTAAAAGCTTAAAGACATTTCAAAAAGGGACTCTATCTTAGCACCGAGTGAACTAGATAGAGGAGTGTCCCTTCCCACATAGGGAAGATAGGACCACTACATCACTCTTGAGATTGGAGATCATAATGCATGGTGCATAAAGAGGATCCCAACTAAATCTCCTAGTTCTTGAACTATGTTGCCTCCATAGGAATACTAGCTAGTGGATCCACGTAGTTGATACGTTTTAAATTTGGTACTACCTTGGCAAGTAGTCCGCCTTCTTTCGGTGTAGGGTTTTATAACACCGGATTCCACACTAGCTCATGTGGTCTATGTCGGTTAGGGAAAGATGTTCCCAAATTTTAAAAACGAATTAAAGGACTTGAACTCTAACTTGGATAACCTAAGGGGTCTAGCTTAGTCTAGATAGGGGTATGGGACTCTACCTAGACAATTGTACTAGTTAGTCTTGAGGGGAGTCTTAGGAGGAGGTTCTTATATGTTTATGTTATGATAATATAGTGATGTGTGTGTGTGTATATATATATATATATATATATATATATATATATATGATGACCATGTCATATTGTTGATACTATATGTTGATTAGTTCATTTATGAATATGTCTTGGGTTATAACGATACTATATTAGCTGTTTTACTTATTTGATCCAAGGAAGAAAACCCCAGAAAAAGAAATCACAAAACCCACCTACATTTTACTTATTTAATCCAAGAAAGAAAACCCCAAAAAAAATCACAAAAACCACCTACATTTTCCATCTGTACACAAATTAACGCAAGAAACCCCATAACCAAACATACAAAAAAGTGAATGATCAAACTAGTAATCAAAAAAATACACAAAACCCAGTACTCCAATTATTTTTTACAAGTACACATGATAAACAGAGACCAAAAACAGAGAAAGACTTACAAGTTTGGAGGAATGAGAATTCCCATTCTTATATGATTCGACATATAAGAAAGTACCAGTTGTTTCTTCGCTCTAACATTCAATTTTCCGGTTTGATTATTCTCCAACCCCGATGAATTCGCCACAGTTGAACACCTTTTCTGGGTCGTCGTCTTCTTCTACTTCAAGAAAACCAAGAAGAAACTGTTTAGATATGCGTTAGGAGCTGACAACGTAAGGATCAACATTTTGAATTGACTAGCGCTTCCCCTTTGCTTTTATATTCAATATAAAAAATAAAAAAAGAATTACTGTTTTTTTTTGGAAAAAATAAATTCAAATAATAAATATAAATGGGTAATTGAAAATTTATATTAATAGAAATAAATTTTGTTATAAAGAATGTATGTGACCTTATATTAAGGTTTAGTACCTTTTTTTTTTAATTTATGATTTAGTACGTTTGAATTGAATTTGAAATTAATGTTTGAATTTAAAGTTAGAAAAGGAAATTTATTGAAGTCTTATTTTTGCTATATGTTTCTAAAATAATTTAAAATTATATGATTCAACTTAAATTTTTTGAAAAAAAAATTGATACACAAAAAAATAGAAGGAAATTACTAACTTCTAAAACAAAGAAATATAAAATTAATATGATTACATAATTACAAAGCATGCAATGAATGATTATCACCTATCAGGATGTACCTTTAATTTTAACCTCCTCTAAATAATAAGTTTTAATATAACATTTTTACCAGAGACATGCAATTTTTATTGATTAAAAAATAGCCACATCCTCTTAGAGCGAATATAATATTTGTTGGCAATTATTTTGATGGACGATTACATACCATAAAAATCAAGAGTATATTAACACATTTAATCGCTTGATTTCTATATTTTAAGTCAAGGTATGTCCTAAAATGCACCTCTTCATGGTGGTGACTTGTCCTTCTCATTAGTACTTGTAGTTAGACCCTTCCAACTCAAGATATAATCCTAATTTTTCATTTTCCAACCCCTTAATGAAGGATTAGTTGTGCTTAAGCACTTGTCTCACCAAAGGTGGGCCTTAAAGAAAAAGACACAAAAAAGTAAAGTATCAAAAGATCAAGTAAATTAATTTCTAGATTTTGTGGCCTTCTTATATTGATGTGTTTGCTATAGTCGGCAAAAAATTTATGATTTTCGGATGTACAAGTATACTAGTTTCTGGACACGTGCGTTGTACGTGTATTTCAAATAAAAATTAATTGAAAAAATAAATAAAAAAATATATAATAAACTATTAGGAGAACATGATGTTTTTTTCGAGTGTTCTCTCGATATTTTCGATCTACTGTACATTAAAAAGTTTCCAAAGCTTACCCATTTATAAGCAATTAAATGTACAGACAGTCATCAACAACTAAAAAATTCATGAAATTGATCAATCAAAAGGTTATTATATATCAATATTTGTAAAATATTCCAAGAAAGACACATCAAGTTAAAGAATTAAAAAGGAAAAATGTGACGTTACTTAAAGTCTTCTTGCATCCTTAATGTGTGTCGTTACAAATGTAACTACTTCCTTAAAAACTTTTAGATATACCCAGACTTACATTTATAGGCTTACAACTACTATCCATCACTGCTAGAGAAGACTTGGAGTTGCTACATTTGTTGAAGAAAATGTGATATATTTTGCTAGCAAACAGCTGCAATTTCAATTTATTATTAATTGTTTAAAAGTTTCTAACATGGTTTCTTTTCTGCGGGAACTATGCTTAGAGAGTTTCAAAGAGAGTTGATCATCATTCAACATCAAACCATATGTGTACAACACTCAATTTTTGATGTGTGATTATACCTTTCAAGCTATTTATTTTACCTATTAAAAAATTAGAAAGTTATCATACAAATGAAGTTAGCAAATCAAAAGGAAAAATCTAGACTTAATAAGATTGTACCTGAAAATCAGAAGACACTTTTGTACCCACTTAACAATGGAAGCTTATGCTGAATGACTAATATTGAGTATGTTTATATAGTGTAGTCTTGAATATTTGTTGATAAAAACTCTTTGATATTCCTCAATTACTTAATTTGATTCCTTTTAACTTCTCATAATTAGCAAAATACGTTTCAACTTCTATATTAATTGAAACTTTATTAGTGTTCATCCTATTTCGTTATTTCACACATAGTAATTGAGTAGGCTGTTGAACTTCTCATTTTGCTCCTCTATTATGTAATTCAAATATTACTATTTAATTAGATATTTAATTTATATTTTGGTAAAGTATTTAATTACTTTTTAATTTAGTATAGGGGCAAAATAGTAATTCAACTTTACACTTTAGAGCTTCATACTTATAATAATACTAGTTTCAGTACACGTCCGTTGCACGTGTATCCCATGTTATTTTTTTTATATTCATTATAACAATTAGAATTCTACATATACATGCATGTAATGAATAACAAAATGCGACAATTACAAATAAAATTATAAAATTGTGACAAAATCAAATGAGAAATCTTATTTTAATGTATAAATTTATCAACAAACTGCAAATTTAGAACTTTAGATAGTAATTAGCCAATTTGCATTATATATAGTCACAAAAGATTAACTTTAGCCTAAATAAAAATACAATTAAAAGAATCATAAATTTATGAAAAAATTAAATTAAAGAAGTTTAATCACAATAACATCAAATGAGAAATCTTATTTTAATGTATAAAATTTATCAACAAACTGTAAATTTAGAACTTTTGATAGTAATTAGCCAATTTGCATTATATATAGTCACAAAAGATTAACTTTAGCCTAAGTAAAAATACAATTAAAACAATCAGAAATTTATGGAAAATCAAATTAAAGAAGTTTAATAGAGAGAAAACACATATACAAAATAAGCAAAGAAAAAAACATGCGATAACATACACATTCTTTTGAAGGCTCTAGTCATAACATTAAGTATATAGAAAAAGAAATACAAAATCACTATATATATTTTTCAAATTTTTGTAGACACTTCTCCCATAAACAATTATAATTCAAGAGACTTCTTCATTTAGTTAAAGTATGAATCAAATAAAACAATAATGATATAAGCAGCGCTATTTAAACTATAGAATGAAAAAATTAACCTTAATTAGAATACTCATGAAACAAATAAAGATGTATATGGAATAAAAATAGGGTAATTAGATGGTATAAGTTACGAAGATGAATATATTATTCCTTATCACAATGAAAAGAAAGAATACAATAACTGCAATTATTATTCAAAATAATAGTAGCAATTAAAGTTGCACCAAGTAATTTGTCTAAAGTATTATCTATGAAACATTGCAAATCTTTAGTGAGCATTGATTATGATCTTTATATATTGATTTAACTAAATGGTCTCATAATAAAATAATTTATGTTTTAGTATAAAGAAAAATATTCAAAAAATTGAAACTATTTTAGTCGTTAAAAGGATAGAAATGCCTAATTTTATTTATGAATATTGTCTTTCAACTTTTTGACTTTAACCATTTTTTTAATATTTAGTGTGGCATATAGAATGATTACTATTTATAAATAAATATTTTATAATATTTTGATTTAACACCAGGATAGTATGATAATTCAATTTTATACTCTGTTGTTTAAATCTTTTTTTTACCCTTCAACCAAAAACAAGCTCCATAGGAAAAAAAATGGACAAATACAATGAGAACTTATCACACGGTATAATATAACATCAAAAGATTGAAGAGAAGACACCATATCAGAAAGAAAATTTATGCATTAGGATTGTATCATATATAGCCAAAAAGAACATACACAATGAAATTAATTTTATACTATGACAGAAAATCAAAGAAATATAAAAAATATTATGAACAACATATATCAAAATGGTAGTCCACCTTACTTTTTTTCTATTAATATACCGACATATTATTTAAATATAACAAAAAATCATTTAATATAGAAGAAAGAATAATATAATTAACAAAACTAAAACGGAAAGCAACTAGGAAAAAATTGTTAGCTAAATTGTGACTTACTCTTTCAATAATACGTTCATCTAAATGTCAAAATAGCACTTTCAAATGTATTAGAACCATATTGTGCCATCATATAGTTTCATGCAATAGAGAAGACCAAGAAAATTTTCGAAAAAAGGGTTGGAATATGAATTCTTGTACTTTTGAATGCTCTTAATTTGTGTTGTTATTTTCTTTCTCCATGTCTTAAATATCTATACATTTTGATAATATGTGGAAGATATAAATAATTCAAGTTAATTAGAAAGGCTAAGTAACATTTGAAAGTTCAAAAGAGTTATCTTTTCATTTACCATATTCATTGTAATTAATGTAAGTTAAGTAGTGCCTTCAAAATTTAAAGCTAAAAAAAACTTTCAATTTCAGTAATTAAGTGATGCATGAATAAAAAGGAGTAATAGAAAGACTTAAGAAAATTTCATCCTTTGTTTTACTAATTGAAAGTGTCATTGATTGGATAAATTAAAACTTTCTCCCTAACTTTAAATACTTAAGAAAATTAAATAGAAGGATATGATACATACATATCATTGTGAAATTAAAATATTTTTATTTAGTTAAATAATAAATTAAATTTTAATTTTATAAAAGGGCAAAATAGTAATTCAACTTTTCACTATAGAGCTTCCCACTTATAATAATACTAGATTTTGTCCCATGTAATTACTACAAAATGTATGCACACTTTATCTATCGAACTCTATTTTAGAGTAAAAAAATAAATTAAACATTTCTTTAATTAATTCTACCTAGAAACATAATGGATTAATACCATATAAGTATTATTTAAGTAATATTTTATTAATTATTTCTTTAATAATATTTAAATTAGTAAAAGGGTAGAATCATAATCCTATTTTAAAGTTAAGATCTTCTCACTTATAATAAAAATAATAATAATTTCTGGACTCGCCCTCCGCTCGTTTACCTATATCAGTCAATACACATTTTTTTTAAAAAGTATAAAGATTATTAATAATATTATTTTATATTTAAAAATTAAAAGGAGTATATACTCCTTAAAATGAGTATAAAGAATCTATGAGATTTTTTATTCAAATACTTTTTTTCTAGACAGAATAAATGAAATAGTAAGTTCTAAATTTAATCAATAAAAACATAAAGTTGCAGAATATAAAAATATTTAGCAATACCATTTTTCTTCTTCAACGGTTCCTCGTCCTTTGTTATTAGGGGTATTTATTTACAAATATGAAATCACACCATGATTTTATTTTCATACAAGTAGTAAATCATTTATAAATTCTAAAAAAAAATTAAATATAATGCATGTTAATTTTTGTAGATTTAATTATGAGAAAAAACTAATTACATGAATTATTCAATTCTCTTATCCAATAACCTAGAGTGTTCACTACATGATAATCAACTTGTTATAACATACATAATCTTTAAAAGAAGATTTGTACATCAGACAAGTAAATGAAAATTTTTATTTTCTTTTTCATTGCCATTATTCAAGAAAAAGTAGTCAATTTACCTTCCTTCAACGGAAAAATTGATTGTAACAAACAATTAACTAAGTAAAAATCTGCAACATTGAAATGAAAAATAATACTTACCAAATAACAAATAAATGTCCATGACGCCTTTAACCTTGTTGAAGAATGCATCGAATGCACTGAAATGATTAAATTCTAATTCAGATACTATATTCTCCAAGAATTTACCGTCAATAAATTAACGAAACAACATACATATTCTTTCTCACACAAGTAGGTTTATTTTACCTCATGAATGTTGAGCAGACTTTTTGTCCAAATGAAAAACTCTCTAGAATTATTTATCACCTGTTGCGTTAAAAACATAAATTTTCGATGAAAAGAATGAAACAAAACATGTAATATTAGTTCTATCTATATACATATATGACTAAAATTTATTGATCAAAAGAAACATGAAAAATTTGAAGAAGAATTTTGTGAGATAAATCAATTCACATGCTATTGTCATGAGAAGACATCAAAATAATGTATTTTGTTGGAAAAATCATGTATATAATTTTATCATTTGAACTCTTCAAATTCTATAACTTAAAATTAAATAAGAGATGTTTTGAAATGTTTGAATTTCATTTGTTTGAATGACTATTTATCTTTCATTATATCTTTATTACTTTAAAGTTTATTATCTAATTATTTATTAAAAATAGTTTTACATTTTAAAAAATAGAAAAATTATTTAAATGAAGGATAAAATAGTAATTCAACTTTGAGGTTAGGAGCTTCCCACTTATAATAATATATGATGATATGATATATGATATGATTATTATCTCTCCTTTATTGTAATTACTATAATTTCACTTAATCATATTATTACATTTAAATTTCTCCTATATAAATAAAAATTAAATTTTACTAACAAAGAAGATTTTTTGAGAAGTATTTCAAATCATGAAACTTTTAATTTTTTATGCCTTTCCCATCCCACGACCCTGTCAAAATAAATTACAAAAATTTTGAAAATTCTTTTCTTGTTGGGTCAAATCTCAAGGTCGGATTTTGAAATGGTCCTCAGGGTCTTGTCCTAGTTTGGGTATCGGGGTCGAATCCTTGATCAATTATTGAGGTTGACTTTTGGATCAAAAATTATTTTCCTAAAGAGTATTTTTTAGTTTTAAGTCAAGAATTCACCAACAAAACATTAAAAAAATATTTTCTACTTACCAACCAAACATGAGAAAGTAAGTTAGAAATCCATTTATTTTCGAGAAAGCATTTTCCTTCCTACAAAACAAAACAGACCCTTAATCTACTTCTCTAAATCTCAAATATTTTTGCAAACAACATCAGTTTGTCAAGTCATCTTATATATTTTTTTACACTGAAGGAAGTAATCTTGTACACAACAAATATAATTTACCAGCATAAAATTGAGACAAAACTTAAAAAGTTCACATAATACTCTTTTGTATAAGAATTTATTAGGGAAGAAAGTGGGGTGGGGGCTAACAAAAAATAAAGGGTGTAATGACAAAAGTACTCATGTGTTGAGACAAGAGAATTTTATCACATACAGAGTTAGAAATTCAAATAAGAGAGCTCAAAAAAATTAGATCTTATGTTAAAGGATTTATATAAATACACATAAAAATCATTTTTTATCCTATTTATATAGTATATACTATTTCAACAATTGGACCCCTCTGACATAGAACAAGCCAGAAGGCATATTAGTACAAACAAAATCTTCCAAACCATCACAGCAATAATACCCCCTATGGCCAACCTTGTCCTACAACACTGTGTCAAGTGTCAATCTTGACAATGAATCTAATTGAAGACAGATATATTTGGAGGAAAATCAAGATTTCTGAAAATTCCATTTGTTTTTTTTTCTTCAAAATTCTGCAAGAATTTAACTGTTATGACTGCATTTGGTGGAAACTGAAATAGAAGTACAGTAGATCAGAGAGTACATACACACCCTCATTGTCATCAGAATCATGTCAAGCAAACTAACAGTCACCTTATTTTTCTCATTTCTCAACATATCTTTTTTATTCCCAACATCCATTTCTGGTTTAAATCAAGAAGGGGTTTCTTTACTCTCATGGCTTTCCACTTTTAACTCTTCTTCTGCTACTGTTGTGCCTTTCTCTTCATGGAATCCAAGTCATGTAAATCCATGCAAATGGGATTATATCCAATGCACCAGTAATGGATTTGTTTCAGATATCAAGATCAGGTCGATCAATCTTCCCGCGATATTCCCAAGTCAACTTCTTTCTTTTCCATTCCTTGAAGTGCTAGTCCTCTCAAATTGTAACCTTACTGGTGAAATTCCAGCTTCTATTGGAAATTTGTCGTCGTCTCTGAGGATTTTGGATCTCAGTTTCAATGCTCTAACAGGAAGTATTCCACCTGAAATAGGAAGATTGTCACAGCTGAAGCAACTTTTGTTGAGTTCGAATTTCTTTCAAGGTCAGATACCAAAGGAGATAGGAAGATGTTCTGAATTGCAGCAGCTTGAGCTCTTTGACAATCAGTTTACTGGAAAGATACCTGAAGAGATCGGTCAGTTAACCAGTCTTGAAATCTTTCGTGCTGGTGGGAACGTAGGAATTCAAGGAGAAATCCCGATGCAGATATCAAGCTGCAAAAAGTTGGTCATTTTGGGTCTTGCAGATACCGGTGTTACGGGTCAGATTCCACATAGTATAGGTGAACTCAAAAAGCTGCAGACTCTTGCTGTTTACACAGCTAATTTGACTGGTGAAATCCCACCAGAAATTGGGAATTGCACTTCTTTAGAAGAACTGTTTGTCTATGAGAATCAAATTACTGGAGAAATTCCACGTGAACTCGGTCTCTTGAAGAATCTTAAGAAGGTTTTGCTTTGGAAGAACAATCTGACAGGGGAAATTCCAGGAAATCTTGGAAACTGTTCGAGTTTGAAAGTGATTGATTTCTCTTTGAACTATCTATATGGTAAAATCCCTCCATCTTTCGAGAATTTAGCCACATTGGAGGAGCTTCTATTATCAGGAAACAGCATTTCTGGAGAAATCCCATACTATATTGGCAACTTTTCCAGCTTGAAGCAGCTTGAATTGGACAACAACAACATTTCAGGTGTGATTCCACCTACCATTGGGAAACTAAAGGAGCTAAATCTGTTTTTCGCTTGGCAGAATCAACTGCACGGGAGCATACCGACTGAGCTAGCAGATTGTCAGAAACTTCAGTCTTTGGATCTTTCTCACAATTTCCTTACAGGGTCCATCCCAAACACTTTATTCAATCTCAGGAACTTGACTAATCTGCTGCTGATATCAAATGTTCTGTCTGGTGGAATTCCACCTGATATTGGAAATTGCACCAGCTTGTCCAGATTACGCCTTGGATCAAACAGGTTAGATGGTCCAATTCCTCCAGAAATAGGGCGTCTACCGAGTTTGAGTTATCTTGAACTGTCACAAAATCAATTCACTGGATCAATCCCTCCAGCTATTGGCAACTGTCCGCAGCTAGAAATGGTTGATCTTCATGGAAACAATCTTCAAGGAACAGTTCCTTCCTCTTTTGTGTCCCTCACTGGTCTTAATATATTAGACCTATCCATGAACAAAATATCAGGTAACATTCCAGAAGATATAGGGAAACTACCATTACTGAACAAGCTCATACTGAATGGAAACAACATAGACGGAACGGTTCCTAAATCACTTGGACTCTGCCAGGATTTGCAGCTGTTGGATTTAAGCAGCAACAGACTCGCGGGCTTAATCCCTGAAGAGATTGGTAACCTCCAAGGACTAGATATTCTGTTCAATTTAAGTCGTAATTTTCTGACCGGACAGATTCCTGAAAGCTTCTCTAACCTCTCCAAGCTAGCCAACATGGATATTTCTCATAACATGTTGACTGGAAGTCTTAGAGTACTCAGTAACCTTGATAACCTTGTTTCTCTGAATGTTTCATACAATAACTTTTCTGGTGATCTTCCTAACACCAAATTCTTTCAAGGTCTCCCTCCTAGCGCTTTTATTGGTAATCAAGAGCTCTGCACTGACAGAGCTGCATGCCACTTAAGTGGTGATCACCATGGATTAAAATTCATAAAGAAGATCACCATTGCTATCGTACTCAGCATTTTCATGGCCACGTTAATTGTGACAGCTTCTATTGCCATCTTTATCCGAACACAGGGAGAGATATGTCAGAAGGACGACGAAGAAAATGGTTTGCAGTGGGAATTCACCCCATTCCGAAAGCTTAGCTTCTCTGTAACTGATGTAGTGCCAAGACTTAGTGAATCTAACATTGTTGGGAAGGGCTGCTCAAGCTTTGTTTATCGCGTTGAGACACCATCAGGACAGGTGATCGCGGTGAAGAAATTATTGGCTAAGAAAATCGGTGAGGCTCCTCAGAGGGACTTTTTTTCTGCAGAAGTTAGAACACTGGGATCAATCAGGCATAAAAACATAGTGAGGCTTCTTGGATGTTGTAATAATGGCAAAACAAGATTGTTGTTGTTTGATTACATTAGTAACGGGAGTTTATCGGGACTGCTCCATGAGAAGAGGATATTTCTGGATTGGGATGCTAGGTTTAATATCATATTAGGAGCAGCTCAGGGTTTAGCTTATCTTCACCATGACTGTAGTCCTCCTATAGTCCATCGCGACATCAAAACCAATAACATTTTGGTAGGTCCACAGTTTGAAGCTTTTCTTGCAGACTTTGGACTTGCAAAGCTATTAAACACATCATCAGATACTTCAAGAGCTTCCACCATAATAGCTGGTTCCTATGGGTATATAGCTCCGGGTGAGTACATTTCCTCAAATTTCCGCGCTAAATATTCAAATATTTATTAAGTGCTCAACATTTTGATAGCATGATTATGCTAGTACTATTGATATTAGCTTTAAAGGAACACTTGAAGTTCACTATATTAGTCTTGTACCCCGTGAAATTCGCTGTGCACAAGACATATAGTGGGTATGTATACTATGTTTGGACAGCATTCTAAATGTTTTGGTCCTATATTGCAGAATATGGATATAGTCTAAGAATAACTGAGAAGAGTGATGTCTATAGCTATGGCATTGTGCTTCTCGAGATCCTAACGGGGATGGAACCAACTGATTCCCGGATACCAGAAGGTACCCACATTGTCACTTGGGTCAATCAGGAGCTAAGAGTAAAACATAAGGAATTCACAACAATTCTTGATCAGCAATTACTTTTAAGGTCTGGTACACAAACTCAGGAGATGCTTCAAGTTCTTGGGGTGGCACTACTTTGTGTTAACCCATGCGCGAATGAAAGACCAACAATGAAGGATGTAGCAGCAATGCTAATGGAAATCAGGCACGAAAATGAAGATATTGAGAAGCCTAATCGAGGAGTAGTACCAAATCCTAAAGAAGCAATTAGTTGTCCTAGTTTCTCTGGTTCATCTCAACCTCTCATCAGATCCCCTCCTCAGTAACTCTAGTTAACTTAAGACTAACTAGTTTATTCTTTCAAGTAAATAATAAGGATGTATAGATTATCAATATTCATAACAAAATAAGAACCTCTTTCTAGTCCTGACAATAAGTCGTTTTGACAAACTAAATTCGTTATTGTTAGTATAAAAGAAGGATCATTTTATTTTTCCTTCCAATTTGTGCAACTACCCTAGAAGAAATGTCAAAAAGTGATCCCTACAACTATTCAATTAAACAAATGCAAGAAATGTCAAAAAGTGATCCCTACAACTATTCAATTAAACAAATGCAAGAAATGCGGGCAATATCTCTCAGATCATTAGACTTAACATGTCCGAACAACAGCTAATTAACTTATAATTATGAAGTAAAAATTAAGAGAGTAGAAGTACAAGAACAAGTGTCCTCATTAAAATGACAGTAAACCAATATTATTATGTGATGATTGATTAAATGAGAAGCATAAATATCTGATGATTAAAGATTAGAAACCAAATATCAACAATAGAAGTTATAGCAGCAATAGAGTCCAAACTGGGGCCTCTGATTGCCAGGGGTATATGTAGCCTTTTGGTTACAGGTTCAACTAAATCCATAACTTTCAACACGCAATATATATGTAAAAATCAACTAAAATTTCAAGACTCTCAACAAATATTAGATGTGACCCCCTAAATTTAACAGTACAATGAGTTCAATATTGAGAATCTTAAAAAAAATTGAACTCATTAAATTTAAATCTCAAACCTGTCTCGAACTCTAGTTTGTGGGGTGATGATAAAAAGGCAAGGTTGTGACAAGATCTTTGTTGGAACTATGTAAACTGAATCATGTAGTATGGGGAAAGGAAGGGACCATCATTCCCTACCAATTTCTTTACAAGTCATTTTCACAAAAGATGAAAAAGAATCAGCTCACCATGTTCTTGAAAGGTACATTGCATTTTAGGCCATGTGATATCAAACCTTTTTAGGCCCACAAGTAGGTTACAGTAATACATCAATTTTCAAAGTATACATTATGTAAGTTGATACTTTCTATAACCTCTATGAGAATATAAGGTATTAATCAAACTCTTCTTATTCCAAGCATTTGATTAACAACTAGACATTGCTAATATGAAAATAATTCTTTTTTTGAATAACTTTTCTACCATCACTTATTAGCAACAATTGAAAATAATCCTGACTTAAAAGATGTTATTGAGTAATCCAATGAAATAGGTTCAAATAGAATGGAGTGGATACTAATAGGCTATATTGCTCAGATTCTGGTTCGGTATCCATATGGATACGGATCTAGAGGTTGGATTCTTTGTTACATTATTTTTAGTAATCAGGGATATGGTTCCTAGGGGTGCTGGAATACAACCAATAGATGTATATTATGGAATATACAGTAAATATTTCGATATATTAAAGTTATTAAACTAAATCTAATAAAATTTAATTCTTAATAAACGCCTTTTACTTATATATAGCAAATCATATTCATACTTTATATATATGTACTCAAAGCACCCAAGGTATGTACCACATACAGTACGTATCCCACACCCATGTCATGTCGACAAAGATTTTGAAGAGTCCGAGCATTATAGCTAATAGGTAGGTAAAAATCGTGTGTATTGATAAGCATCCACTAAAACAGAACACCACTTTATCCAATGAAAACAAGTAACCATATGAGTACTTTAGTATCAAAGATATGTAAACATGAGTACATGACAATCAGCATAAAGTAACATTTAAGTTTGTGCTTGATGCATCAACATAGAATATAAATTTGGATGACATAATTAAACTATCAACTTTAACAAAATCCACTTTAAACATGACTAGCTATCAACATAAAGTATTAAGTAAAGCTATATTTCATACTTTAATTTGTGTTCTATTTTGTGTACATAATCAGTAAAGCATCATCTCTTATCCATCTTATATCATAGTGAAAATTGGAGTGTAATTGATCAAAAAAAACTTGGCTTTCAACCCCAGACTGGCACATACAAGGCAAGACATATAGACACCAATGGACATGTGTAGAAAGAGGAAAGGACAAAGGTTGGCAGATACAAAGATCTATAGTGATCACTAAAAAACAAGTGTTTTAGCTAGATGTAGAGAAGGTGCAAAGAATGAAGGAATGCAAAATGAATAATTTAATCACTAAATTGGAGCCTGTTTTCTTGTTTTTCTTTACTAAAGTGAGAAATTTTTCTAGTATTAAATAAAGATTGAGTAATAATTGGTATTTGTGGGTTACTAGCACTATTTCCCATAGTTTTTATCAAAAAAAAAATCCATAGAATTATCTTTGAATATTTTATCCACATATTGCCAACACAACTAACAAAAACTACTTACAACTTCTATTGCTAAATTAAACACTAAAAATCTGTTGCTGATACCTAATAGGTAGGTAAGAATCTTGTATATTGATAATCATCTAAAAGAGAACATCACTCTTATCCAATGAAAACAGTACCATATATATGATTACTTAGTCAAGATAAAGACACATCACAACAAATGGAACTTGTGGATGATTGTAATGACAAGTTTAAAAGATATGTAAACATCATGACAATCAACATCATTAAGTACTAAAGAAACATTTAGGTTTATGTTTTATGCATGATGCTGCTGCATCAGCATAGAATGTACATTTGGATGATATAAACCATAACTTTATAAAAATCTACTTTAAACATGACTTATGATAAAAAAAAAAAGTATATATATTGGTTTCTTTATAGAAATCAATGAATCATCTACCCTAGCATGTTATCCATCTTATCATAGTAAAAGTTGGAGGGTGCTTGATCCGAGAACTTGGCATATCATTCTCTAGACAGACACATACAAGGCAAGATAGACACAAGTCACACAACCGACATGTGCTCAAAGAATAAAGGACAAAAGAACGCAGATACTAGGATCTCTATTGATCACTAAAAGCCATATGTTTTAGATATAAAAGTTAGTTCAAAAAGATTAACGTCCCACAATACAGATCCCACAATACAGATTGAACAGCAATAAGATAAGTCATCCCAAAAAACAAGATCATATTGAGCAGTAACTTTGAGGAAGATAGCATCGGGACATGCTACTACCTATGTATAGTGACGGGTGTCATCAGTCATGTTCAACTATAAGTGGAGAAGGGTCTGAGGAAAGCCCTTCCTCTATCAGTGGTAGGCACAGAAGGTATAAGCAAACCTGGTAAAAGAATTTGTGAAATAAGGTTTCAACAATAATTGATGTTTCGTTACCCCACAGAAGAAAAAGTAAGGGCGAATTTGATGGACAAGTAATTCCTGCAATGGAAGTGACCGTTTACATATGTCATAAATTTTTCCATGCTCACTCATTTGAATATCTGAAGCAAACATGGAATTCCGTGTGACTTATAGGTCACAAGTTCGAGCTTTGACATTCTACTTTAAACATGACAATGATCAGCATAAAGTATCAAAGTATTTTTTACACTTCTGTGGTCTCTGTCGAGTTCCAATGAAAAATAGCAAACAATCAAGTGTCTGTGTTAAAAGTTGAAGGGAAGTTGACTACACACTTGGCTTCAACACAACGAAAAGAAGAAAAGAAAAGTTACACAGAAGATTAATCATTCTAACAGAGCTTGCTTTACACAAGCCCCCCAGACAAGTGTACAGCGGGGGTAGGCACAGATAAATATGCACAAACGATTAAGGAAAAAGGCATGCAGAAAGAAGAATCTACTTTGATTACCAAGAAAGCTAGAGAATTACAAGCTAAGATAGTGTAAAGTGTGAAGGAATGAGATTACAATGTATTTACAAATCACTAGGAGGAATAGAAGTCAATTTACAATACCAAAGAGAACCATAATTAGTAATTGGCTCATACTTATGCAATCGGCTACAAGTGTGTGGTACATATTGCTCCATTTGACAAGAATTTCTTTTATTTTTTACTCCTTCCGGAACATATTCCACTATCCAGCATTGAATCTTACAATTAGTATTTCAACCCTTGCATAAGTAAGGAAAGCAAATACAATGTAAAACCCTGGGCTTTGCAAGGAAATACGACGTAAGTAATATATACATGAAGTGTGGTGATTGGCATATCAAAGAATCTTAGTTCTAATTATAGCTTTGAGATCAAAGCTCAAAATCACAATGCTAGAAGAAGCATAGCAAAAATAACGCAAATGTGCCAGTACTCCAACAGTCATCAGCCGCTACGTGGATATAGTCTGATGCACTTGCATGTGTGGCTGGAAAAAACTCATAGACAGCTGAGAGATGATGCTTACTGCTTCCCCCCTGGATTCCATTTTATACTGCAACCAATGCTAGTAGAAAGTACGAAAATAAATTTAGTGCACAACTTTAACCACCCATTTCCATTAGGCTTTTCAAGGAAGAAAACCAGAAATACCTTTCAAATGGAAATACGACTACCTGGGTTTTTGAGTTGATGAAACTGGCTGGCCACTAAGTACACAATCAATCGCTAGGCTTAAGTCCCTATAGGATGTGTCATAACAACTACATTAGGAATTCACAATACAATAGACTCTTGAGCGAAAATTGAGCAGACAATGTAATTAACCTTCCCGTGACAGGCATATTGTTACTTGGCCTTGAATCATCAAATTGTCCATGATACACTAGCTCAAAGGGCCTTCTGCCATCCTGACACAAGATGAAATATCAAATCTGTAAATAATTCCAAATTAAATAAAAAAGCAAGATTGCTTACAACTCTTTTGAGAAAACTTTTATAGAGGCTTCGAGAATATGTTAAGTATTATTAACTTGGGATGAAAGAAATAAAAGGAAACCCCAAATCACTCTCAGTAAGAACTAAGATACACGGCGACAAATTATGGCTGAACGGATAGCAAACAAGGGGGTAAATACATCTATAAGGTGGATAATGTATAATGTAGGGAAAGAAACAAGGATCAGAAAAGCATGGAAATCGCAAAGCAGGGGCGCAGTGTGTCATGTTGAGTGCTGACCTTGAAGCTTTTAGATATAACTCATGTAGTCATTACCTTTTTGAATAGGAAAAATTCTGGTGTACAAACAGCCCCAAAATCTCTTGCCACTTCTTGTGACTACAAGAAAAACATCAAGCTGAAGAAGTTCGATACGAAACAGGTTCTACAATATTTCAAATAAAAACATAAGAAACAGGCAATATAATTACTGCATACATGTCATGTAGTGTATTGAACACCTCATCTTTGTACAACGGTTCATGATTACAAAACAAAATACAATTTGGAAGAGCTTTTACCAATAACAACTCCACAATTGTACTTCTACGGCATAGTTTACATAATTGCAGTCTCAAGGAGGAAGAGGAAAAGGCGCATGTAGCAATACAACTACTTGGTTTAACTGAATCTAACATTTTCACATGGAGCATACAATATATATGTAAGAAAATCACTAAAATTTATATGTGCAATGATTCAATGTTAAGAACCTAAAGGCTGAAACCATCGAATTCAATCCCTGGATTCGCCTTCGGGTATGATTACTTTGTTACCTTATTCATTGACTTATTAGCATCCTGTTCTTGTCACGGTTGACCTAACTAAACTTCAGGAATGTGTAGTTAAAAGCAATTTGGCAGAGGAGGTAAAAAACAGTATGAAAATAAGCTAGGTTAGTCCATATTCTCAATGGAATTTAACCAATCTTGTAGAAAGATATAGGGGAGAAATAAGGTTAATAGCGGACTGGTGAACATCTGAGTCTAGCCAGACACTGATCTCGCGCAACCAAAATATTTCAATCGAAAATGAAAAAGTAAATGGGAAGAAAAGTGATTGTGATATATACAGAGACTAAGCTAAGAGGAAACAGCATCACAAATGGAAAAATCCCCCAGAAAAGATACCACAGGCGACAACATAGTGCAAGAGCATATCGGAGTAATAAAATATAAGCAATTTAATTGAAAACTATCATCAAGAACTCAGTATAAGAGCAAACCTCATCATAAAGATAAGGGAAAGGATATTTGAAGAACTTAGCATCTTCAGCCATGAATTCAGGTCCATCCTGTGAAATAGAGAAACTCACAACAAAATCACATAATAGTCTCACAAAATCAAGAGATCATAAGTTATCAAGTATCTCAACCTGTGGATGTGTAACTACAGAGTTCGAAGATATTGCTACCACCGCAAGCCCTTTCTGCAGCAAAGATGAACTTCTTGATGTTATTCTGTTCTTTTCAACAACTGAGCTGACAGCAAGCAGAGAGAGCATGTAATGCGTGAAATTAGAAAAGAAGGAAAATGGAATCAGTTTTCTACTTACCTTCATGTAGAAATTTGAGAGTTTAACAATATCCTTCTTCAAGTGTATGACAAATGGACAATGGTTGCAGATGAACATAACCTACAAATTAAAATAATCAGAGATGATTCACAGTAAACACAAGTTAATAAAGAAGAGGGACAGAAAATCCATGATTCTTTAGTTCTTTTTTCAACCTTTGGCAACACAATAAAGCTTCTAATTTTTAGTAAAGCCTTGTGCAGGCATAAAACAAACACAGGGTTTAGGTCAAAGCTATTGGGTTCAGACGAACCCAAAGCCAGAAACGTACATCTGCCCTGGACAAAAATCAAGAGACTAGCCCCCCCCCCCTTTAATAATACTAGCTTTTGAGTGCTTGTAAGTTGTATGTAGAACTAAAAGGCAAAGGCGGGGATAAGAAGTTGTACAAACTAGCCAAGGAGAGAGAGAGGAGGGCCCGTGACCTAGATCAAGTGAAGTGATCAACAAGGACGGAAAAGATCCTGGTGGAGGAGGCACTCATTAGACGGAGAAGTCAGTCATACTTTCATAGACTCTTGAACAAAGAGGGGGATAGACATGGTGTTGGGGGATTTGGAGCACACAGAGAAGAGTCGTGATTTTGGGAATTGTTGGTGTATAAGGTTAAGGAGGTTAATAGCATTATTCATAGGATGCACAGGGGAAGAGAATCCGGGACAAATGAGATCCCGGTGAAACTTTGGAAGCCAGACGAAATCCCAGTGAAATTTCAGAAGAATGCAGGTAGGACAGGAATGGATTGGCTTACTAGACTGTTTACTGTTGCTTTCAAGATGATGTAAATGCCCGAAGAATGGAAGTGGAGTACAATGACTTTGTAATACAAGCACAAGAGTGACATTCAAAATTACAACTATAGGGATATCAAGTTGCTAAGCCATTATGAAAGTATGGAAGAGGGTAGTGGAGAAGAGGGTGGGAACGGGCGTGTCTATTTTAGAAAACTACTTCGGATTTCATGCTGGGACATTCAACGACAAAAGTCATTCGTCTTGTGAGGAGGTTGGTGGAGCAGTATAGGGAGAGGAAGATGAACCTCAACATAGTGTTCATCGATCTAGAAAAAACCTATTACAAAGTTCCTAGAGAGGTTTTATGGAGTTGTTAGCGTACATGTTGCGTACACTAGGGAAATTTAGGACATATTTGATGAAGTCAAGACCCAGGTAAGGACAGTGGGTGGAGACTTGGAGCACTTCCCAGGTGTGACAGGATTTCCAAAGGATCAGTTTTTAGCTCGTTATTATTTGCCTTGGTGAGTATTAACACGATACATCCAAGTTGAGGTGTTATGGTGTATGTTATTTATGGATGACATAGTTCTAGACGAAACCTGTGGCGGAGTTAACCCTAAGCTGGAGGTTTGGAGACAGACCCTAGAGTCTAAAAAACAGGTTGAGCAAGACCAAGATTGAATACTTAGAGTGTAGTTCAATGACATGATGCATGATGCTTGATACACAGGTCATCTAAATGAGGAAAAATTTCAAAGCATCTTTGGTACGTTATCCAAGAATTTAGGAAGATTGACGAGGATGTCACACATCGTATTAGTGCAGGATGGAAGAAATAGAGGCTCGCGTCCAGAGGTTTGTTTAATAAGAAGGTGCCTGATGTACTGCGGATTTACAGTACTTTTAATGCTTTAAACTTGGAGTTTTGTGTGTTTCTTAAGCATTTGTTAGTAGATTTGATGGTCTTTTGATAATATTTTGCAGGAAAATAGGTTTCGGAATAGTCAGGATGAGAAGAGTTGAAGCAGCAGCAGTTTAGTGTTTGACAAGTCATCCTACGATTCATATACCTTTCTATGAGCCGTAGGATTGAACCGTAGAATGAAGCAGTACATATTGGGTGCTAAGTGTAAAATGACAAAAGCTAATGGCGAGCCGTAGTAACTTCTACAAGCCGTACAATTGAGTAGTAGAGAAGTTCAGTGAAGTTGAGCTCCAGTATTTGGTTGACGAGATGCCACGACGGTTCATGCTAAGTTCTATGGGTCGTAGAACATAAACTGTAGAAAACTTCAGAAGAAAAGTTAAAGTTGTTGTTTGACAGACAGCTCCTACGAACCGTAGGACTTCCTATGAGTGAACCGTAGGATCGACTACCTGAACCAAATTTTCCTAGATTTCCTTTTCCTACTTTAATTAGGATTTTGATGTCTATAAGTTATAGTTGTAATTTTCGCTTTTACATTGTTAGACAATTTGATACTTCTACTTTTGGCTTTGAGAATTAACTTGCAATATTTGTGCATTTAATTCTTGAAGTGTTGGTTTATAATATTGCTTTTTGTTCGTCAATTCAAGATTCCGGACTTCATCAACTCTAATGTTGGAGGTCTCAAGTTCGAAACCCACTGCCATCAGAAAATGTGTAGCATGTATATCCCACACGAAAACCTGGAGTGAACTCATTATTGGGGATGCTAGGGGTGAACTCGGATGAAACTCAAAAATTTTCTCTCATATGGACAGTGAAGAAGGATGGAAAATACTATGTGAAGTCAGGTTGTCACTACTTATTGTGTGAAGCAACAAGGAGAATGTAGATTGGCAACGGATGATGATCTTGAGAATGAAATCCCCAACTACAGTGGCATGCATTGGATGGACAATCTGACTTATACCTAGCATGCACCTTCCTTTTTTCTTAAAGGAGGACGCAGAATCAGTTGGATACATTTTACTACACTATAAATACATTTGGCTATATGGTGGGAACCTGACACAAGTTGTGCCTAGTTGGAATCTGAGAAGCTAGGGAGAAAGCAGCAAAAAACAAGAAGACTAACAAAATGACAGGTGTTTTAAAGGGAAAACGTATTTTCTGTTGATAGCTTTAGATGCATGCAAAGCTTGAAAATTTTGGTGCAAGTTTTGCTTTCTGATTACATAGATATATCCAGATTTCTTGAACTCATTCCATACATACATAAGGAATTTAAGTGTAGCAAATTCCTTTGAACACACGCTGCACCTACTCGGTGCTGCAGCTTTGTGAATAAAATCGCCCTTTACGTTTCAAAAAAGAAATTCTCTCACTTAGCAAATTAAATTCAAAATTCAAAATCCAACACATCCTTCCCATTTCTGTAAACAAAAAATACTCATGACTCATGTATGCCAACCATACTAAATATGAGTAATTGCATTCAACCATACTTTTGGATATAATCATCTTTAACAAACGCATAATACTTTTGTAATGTTAGTGTGGAATTTAGCTATAATGACAATAAAGGTCACAATGTTAAATTTGTTACATACTATCGTAATCAACTTGCATTGTCTTTCTTATTATCATTATAACTCCAACATCCCGTACTAGTCGGGTTCCCAATCCTAACATCTTGGACTTGGAAGATTGAGGTCAAATATCACTTCAGAAATTCAAAGTGTTATCAGTGAAATCAAATCAATCCACTTTAGATGGGTAAATCGGAGTAGTTAAGATGATAGTATTGTTCTATTTACCAGCAATGCAGGATATGCTTCAAAATCATCAAGGTTCCAAACTTTACCAGTAAGCGGCTCCGTAAGCTGAAACATTTCTCCCATTAAAAATTACTACCAATAAAATTCTTTGTTTTCAAACATTACTTAAGAAAATAAAAAACGGACCTCAAAATTGGGAGCTCTGAAACCAAGAGACACGCCTTTGGACTCTGTTCTTGCAGCTCGTATCACAAGCTTCCTTGCCGGCAGAACACTCCGGCGTTGCGGAGAGTAATAGCTCTTCTTCAAGTAACAGAGCGAGGGAAGAGAAGAAGGCGAAGCTCTAGAAGCTCTGGCTATCGTGCGCGGCCCCGATAGTAAGCGTGCACCGGTTGATAATCCGGTGACCGTTGGAATAACCACCATCGGAAACTCTCTCCTTCACACGAAGTTTGATAGAAACCGTTATCCAAAGATACAATTTGTGTTGCCCAAATTCTTTTGGGCCAGTACACTTTATTTGGGCCTCGGATCCTTTAAACTAGAAAAAATTGTATATAATAACAAATTATTGGTTCAAATTAAATGTTATTAACATAGTTTGATTTAATTATATCCTATGGTAAACTATTGTTAATTCGCCTCTCCCCATGGTGGAATATCGCTCGCCACTCTCGTTTTGGTGGCAGTCTCGTTCACCTCTCTCGTTTTTTATACAAACACAAATGTATAAAATGTGTTTGTGTTTGTATAAAGCGAGAGAAAAATGTATATGTACATATACTTTTGTTTCTTTCGCTTGCCACTCTCACTCGCCTCCTCTCACCTTATACAAACACAAATATATACATTGTGTTTGTGTTTGTATAAAGCGAGAGAAAAGTGTATATACAAATATGAATGCATATATTTTTGTCCTATACACTTATGATTATACAAATACAGTCTTCCCCTACCCAGTTTTCTTTTGTCTTTCTTTCTTTCTCGCTTTATACAAACGCAGATTATTTAATTGATATTTTGTATATGTATATCGAAACAGATTATACAGTGTTTTCTTTTGTATATATATAGCAAATTATACAATTGTTTTCTTTGTATATGTATAGTGAATTATACAACTGTTTTCTTTGTATATGTATAGCAAAATATACACATTTACATTTGTTATGGAGCGCAATCATGCAAACTATAGCTATAGTATACAAATATGATTTTTATATTTGATAGATGTGAAAGTTATTCTTTAAACTATGCCCTGTGAAATAATGTGTGTTTACTAAACTTATGTCTTGAGGCATAACTTGGGTCACTAAACTTGTATGTTGAACTTAATTTCTTTTGCATTCAATGACTGCGACTCCAAAGAGTTCTACTACTGGGGTTACCACTCCTACAAAACTGTTTTGGGTTCCAAAGTCGTTATAAGGACGAGACGGCGAGAGGAGAAGCATAACTTATGTCGACACTCAACTTATTTAAAGACATAACCTATGTTATTGAAGTTATGTATAAAGGTATAACTCCAACATAACCTAACACAGGTCGTTTTCGAAGACAATGCTAGAATTATTCATTTATAATTAAGTGTCATTTAATGTAAATTAAGAGACAATGATTCTTAGACATTAAATTGTGAAAATTTCCCCATATAAAAAGAGTTGACCTTTATGTTAAAGGACATTTGTTTCTACTTTAAAGCTCGATTCAAATATTATTAACAAAATCATCAATACATTTATTTATTCATTTACTTTCTTGTGTTCGTCAAACACAACTTCTCCAAAATTATCTTCAATCTTCAAAATTAGGCTAAACAGATTTTTCATCTATATTATTGGTAAATTACATTTAATTTATTGATATATTTCTTTTTGTCTTCTCATTATTACTATTATCATTATCAACTCAATTTATGTGTTTTTTAAATCACGTTACAAATTCGAAAGTACCTTTTTAGCAGTTTTATTTTGATTCTAATTATATCTTGCTAACAAATCTTTTCTTTGTGAAGCTGAACAGAAAATTGACTAAATATCACAAATCATGAAGTTCTAAAATGTAGCAATTTGTCCGCACTAAAGTTCGAAAAGAAATTGTTAAATATCTCATAGAGAAATGACATATTTAAGTTTTAAAGAAGATTGATAAATTCATTGTAGAAAAATAAAATATTTAAAATAGTTTATTCAGTTACTTTTCAGGACATGTATAACAAACTAAAATTTGTTGATCATAAAAGAAAAAACTTACAAGTTGATCAAATAACAAAAGAAAAATAGAAGAGGATTTCAAACTGCTATTACAAAATAGATAATTAAAAGAAAATAACACAACGTAGCATAACCCTAATGAGATAGTGCATCCTCTCTCTATATATAAGCATCTTAATGCACACGTTCATTCCTTTAACCAGGTTTCAGATGTAATTAGACAGTATATTAATTGAGTCCTTCGTCGTGGCTAAATTCGTAAAATTACACTTTGATGAATGTTTGTTGAAAGTAACACACAATATTATCATACGCTTGATGAATGTTTGTTCAAAATAACACACAATATCATCATATGCATATCACATTTAGTATACCATTTAAAAAGTTAAACAAAACTATCATTTTTTCCCTAAATTGATGATGCACCTTTTGATAAAAAAAAATTTGAGCTTGATTCCTAGAAATGATAAAACTTTCAATTCAGGATTATGAATATTATTCATTGATTGAATCAGTAGAGTTTGAATACTGAATTCCTAAACCTAAAAAAGAACTCATCCAATAACAATATATTAATATTAGAAAATGTGACAAAGTCTACTTTCAATCCTCTAGTATTCCCTAGGAACTAGTTTAGAGATTCCTAAGTTGACCCAATATTACAACACAAGGCAAGAGTCTTGCCACAAGAAGGGAAAAAAAGTTTCCTCCTAAAATTAGACATTCTTGTAGTTTGCTTTTTCAAAAAAAAAAAACTATTTTTAAGTAGTTGGAGGGAATTAAATCCATTGGGGCTAGATTTATTTATTTATTTATTCAAGATATTTTAATTAGTGATATATAAGCATGATATGCATTATAACCACCAAAGGATGGTGAAGTCTGGATGATGTTGCATCTCCTTTAATCAGATGTTTTGAATTTTGAATTTTAGATATGAAATTTATTTTAGTTGGAAGTGTTCCCCCTTAATAAGGCCTTACACGACACGATTTGAAATAGTCGAATTCTAATGTGATTATCGAAGGTCGAATTTTAAAAAATGGTGTGCATTTATGATATCGAGCGAACTAGATTTTCTTATATTAGGTCATAATAGGTTCTTCTACAAGGATAAAATTTAGGATTAGATTACTAATTTATAGTTGTACATTTTGATTGGTGAAAGGGAGAGGAAGAGATTCCCCAAGTGGACTCATTAAAAACTAGTTTCCCCAAGTGGACTCATTAAAAACTAGTGAAACTTTAATACTAGTAATTAAAACCTAAACCTTCATTGTAATTAATTAGCATTAGACTAATTTTTAGTGTAAAATCATCTTGATTCTCAAGAATCTTTACTATTCACACCATGTGTCACTCTTAATTATATTCTGTGTTATTTGTTTTTGCTTCTATTTTGTTTGAACTTGAGATGATGGGGATGGATTAAATTTTAATTTCTTATAGGCTGAGGAAGCTAAGATTTTAATATTGAGTTATAATTACTAAAATTTATTAATCACTATACTAGATGTGGACAATTATGTAGAATGAGAAATTTATTAATTATGCAACATGAATTAAAAATTTTTACCAGATTATATCCAATCAATGAATTGATATATATGTGGCCAACTGGCCCAACATTTCTGCAACTCAATTTATTTCAAACAAGTTTATTATATATATATATATATTATATATATAAATTATTACCTTACATTTGGGATGCCGTGCCATATATACACTACAGAAGATGAATTCTTCAAATATGTTTGTGCATTTAACAATTTATATAAATATATGATGGCATTGGACTATTACTCTGTTTATTATCTTGTGTTTATTTATTTAGTTTTATGTAAGATTCATTAATGACTTCATTAATTTAATTTTTTTTTGATAGTTTAAACGTCAGCTTATATTCAAAATTGAAAAACATTAATGCTAACTGAAATTAAATTAAAATAATACACATTTATATATTTAATCTATAAATTACATATTAAAATTTTATGTAGATCTCAAGTTTAAATTGACTTAATAAATTCTTGATTTCTTCACCAGTTATACCTTGCTGTATATAACCAAATGTTATTAGGGGAAGCTCATATCTAAGTGTGGGGGACTACTTGTTTTGATAATAATAAACATAACTATCTTAGCGAGTTGTCCATCCATCACCATGTAATATAGAAAGGAATATTATATCTTCTCTATTTTAATTTATATGTTATAAACATTTTTTATTGATCTAAAAAAACCATTTTTTTTTAGTTTTAGTAAAATAATATTATCATACAAATATCTATAATTTATTCTAACTTACAAAAAAAAAATTAAACTTTTTTTTGTGTAAATTAAATAGTGTATATTCCTTTTGTTTGAGTTAATTTGATTTAACATAGAGTTTGAGAAGAAAAAAATATTCTTATGAGTTAGTCACTTGATATAGAGTTTAAGAAAAAAAATATAAAATATCAATCTTATGATGTTAAATTAAGGTTATGTTTAATGTATCTGATATCAAAATCACTTGGACTATCTCGCTCGCCTCTCTCTCTCATTCAATATGTATTAATATTTCAGAACGTATTTGGTAACAAAAATGCGTATATCTAATGTCAAAAAATTTATTGACACATTCATTTGGATATTAATGTATAGTGAAAGTGAGAGGGAAAAAAGCAGAACGATAGGGAGAGAGGGGAACGAAAGGTGTCTTGGAAAGGTTATAAGTGCTTCTAGGCACCAATTTTTAGGTAATTTTTTAAAAATAATAAATCAAAAATAGAATATCATCTATAGATCTGTTATTACTTTTAAGGCATAATACATATATTGAATTCTAAACTTGACTTTAAATTTTAACTTTGATATTGAATTTTCATAGTGCACAAATAGGCACTTTAACTATCCTATCTTTCAATAAATAAACATGCGATTTTTGGAGCCAAAGTGCGTGAAATGCAAACGCTGTCACGTGTATTAGTGAGCCAATCAGTGGCTGCCAACTAATTAGACATTTTACACGTCTTTTTTTTAAAAAAAATATCTTACACATCATTTTGAAACTAAAAAAAATTAAAATTAATTTTAATTAATATAAAAGAGATTCATTAAGGGTAGAATTGTCATTTCAGCATTTTTTACCGTTGTGGGCCTCGAAAATTACCCCTTGCTCGCGCAGAATGTATGCATTTCACGCATTTCGGTAGGTAGGAATCGCGTGTTTATTTATTGAAAGATAGAATAGTTAAAGTGCCTATTAGTGCCTATGAAAGTTTGAGGTCAAAGTTAAAATTTGAAGTCAAGTTTAAGGTCTAATATATATATTATGCCTACTTTTAATTTATAGATTATATTTTATAAGTCTATCCAAACAGGCCTAGCACTTCCCTAATAATATGGCTAAGGAAATAATGAATGTCAGATCTCAAATGCTAATAAATAATTCTTTTATAAAACAAAGAATCGATTATATTCACATTGCACGATTTTGTTATTATTAAGAAGGTCAAATATGGAAATTGAAATTCTTGATGGCAATAGGATGATGAGATGCACAATTATGTTCCAAAAAAAACATTTGGAACTAACACAAATTATCAATTTAATAAGTGTTTGACTTCAAGAGCATCAAAAGATACTAATTAACACACCATTAAGAGAAAAGGAAAAAAAAAAAGGAAAAGGAAATCTAAACGATTCTTTTCAGATCTAATTAAGTCGCTCTATAACAATTATATTTTATAACAAAAAATTATTATAATAATCATGTTATACTATATTATATGTTATTTATAGTAATATTCACTATAATAATCAAAACTATTATCGAGATAAATGATATTGTTATAAGATATTTAACTATATTTGGTATATGAAATTTTGATCTGGTTGATTTGATCCAACAATAAAAATAACAATAATATATTAGTGCAACTTTTATAAGTAAAATTTGGTAAAAATAAAATATATATAATTTTTATATTTATTTTTATAAAGTAAAGAAATTATTTTTCATATAAATGCGTAGTTTAAAAGAAATGCAATCAAAGTATTGGAATTGAAATTAGGAAACATATTATGAAAAAATAGCAAGATGAGAAAGCTAATTAAATGAAGCAAACAAATTGTACAAATTGAAGAGAAAAGATACCATGTGAATACTAACATTTTAAAAGTTATAATTTATGCAAAGTCATACTAATTATTTAAAAGTTAAAACCATAAATTAAGATAAAATATATAATATTACTAGTTAACACCTTGCCATTTAGGTGTTAGCCACCTGGTCCAGTTCTTATTAGGGAAGTTTGTATCTGATATGGGGCCTACTCACACCCTTTTTTAATTATCCATTGATAACAACATAACAACCTCACTAAGTACTTAGCATGTACTGTCACTGTACTAAAACTCATAAAATTTGTTCCCTCTTATTGGTTGCTTAATTAATTAAACTATATACTAGTACCATTAAACTAAACAATTATTTCAATCAAGGTTGTGGTAGAGTGGAACACTATAACAAAAATAATTTTTAGCGGCATTAAATAATGACACTAATAAAAAGTGTTAATGTCTTTACCGGCATTAGTTAAGTATCGTTAAAACCAATATCGCTAAAGGCTTTAGGGACATATATAAGGAGTGACAATTGCCGCTAAAAATACATATTTAGCGGCAATTAAGAATTAAATGTCGCTAATGGTCATTTTTACTGTAGTGGAATGTGAATAAGTACTCCTTCTCGAGCTCGGATATGAAGTTATCTTAATTAGGAAGCGTCTTATCCTTAATGCGGAACCTTCTGGAGTGTTATTCAAACTCCAATACAGATACATACAATATCGAGTGACAATTTTAAGAAAATGGTATCTCATGAAATCGTTCATTTGTCAGGTTTATAATTGGTAAGATTTCTTTAGAAAACGGTATGAATCATGTATTTGAACAATGCAGTGGCGCACACAGAATTTTTCGTAAATGGTGTCACCTTATAAAATGAGAAAATAAATAAAATAATATAAATCATACTTTTTTTTAAAAAAAAAAAAAGCCACAAATAAAATACAATTCATGTATATTGTTATAACTTTTTCTACAAAAATAAAATAAAAGACACACTATAATTTTTTTCATGAGTTTTTTTGTTATGAAATGTATTAAAAGTAATTTCCTTGATGATATTATATTAAATTTTTGTTTATACAAATAAAATACCAAATAATTAGTAAACAAAGAAGGTCAAAGAAAAGAAAAAACATGACTATGTAAGATTGAACACGCAGCCTATGTTTCAGCAGAAAATGACCTAAGCTACGTGCTTCTATTGTTCAAACAATGTCACTTATATTATATAAACCTTTTATGTTTCCTTTTATTTTGCTATTTTTTTCCGGCGAAGCAGTGTCACGTGACACCCCTTCCCCATCCTAAATCTACCTCTGAACAATGTATCAATGAAGATAAAATAAATGAATGGCTTCTTAATTTCCTAAAAATTACTAATTATGAAACAAAATTTATGATAAAATTGACAAATAAAAAGTTGTTCTACTAGTCAACCTAGATTAGAACTTTGTTTCTTTAATTTTGCAATACAACAATATCTTATGTGTCTAGATGGGGTGCACATTTGTTTGCATCAAATAAATTCAAAATTAATTTTGCAAATTCATCATTAATCTACTTATAATTTGGTCCATAATTCATCATCTAATTTCCTTTATATAGAATGATTTTTCCTACCTAAGTGACAGGCCCCTTTACTTTCTCACAATCAAATTAATGCATTATTGTTCCTTTAAAAATATGAGGACAGATATGCTTTAAGTCAACTATATATTTAAATATGATTTTATTATATGTTTTAAAGTCAGCTATATATTTAAAAATATCAGAATAAATGTGTTTTAAGTCAGCTATATATTTAAAAATATAAGAATAAATGCGTTTTAAGTCAGCTTATATATAGTTCGTGTTTGGCATGAAATTAAACGGCTCACTTCCTAGCTAATCAATCATTGCATGTTTATAATTTCATTAATTAATAGATCAAGTTTTTTTTTTGTCTACTACAAATTAAATCAGGTAATTAGGACCTTATTACTGTTATTATTAATTGCTAATTGATAAGTGGATTTGAATTTTGCATAGGTCAACCCAAGGGGAACAATTACAGCTATATATGTAATATTTAGTGTTAGATCACTCTCTTATCTGATCAACAACATATATAATATAAATTAATACTTAATACGTTAATTAAACAGCAATTATTATGAATATTTAAAATTAACAAATTAAAATAATAAAAAATAAACAAATAAATATTCTTTAGATCATGAATCCAAGCAAAGAGGTCTAATTTTTTCTTAATAATATTTGTTAGTGGACGTACGAAAGAGGAATATATTTTTTTGTTATATTTTTTCGTCTGAAATTAACAACAAAGCATATCGAGGAATCTTAGATTTGGGCGGTGGGTCTCATCATATTGTCACTATTATGCTCATTTTATTAGACTCATATTAATTTGATTTTATCTTTTATAAATTGTATTGTCTATTTTTTTATTGATTGTATGACTTTCTCAATTTATTTTTATTTGTTTAGTATTAACTTATAATATTTTTAAATATAATAATAATTTTACTCTATGATTTTTTATTCTAATAAATTCAATAATTTGAAAATGACTATAGTTTATATAAATGTAAATTTATGACTAAATGAATAAACAACTCTTAAAATTTTAAATTAGATAAGTATTTTAGATAGTTATTTAATGATAAGAATAAGAAAGTATTGAAAGAAAATATAATAATGCTTTTCCTTCATTTACGAATAAAAAAAAGTTATCTTTAATATAAGAACTAGGTAAAATAAAATGGAGCGCGTTATAATATAATGTTTAAATTTGAAATGCAAAGCTCAATTAATTGTCGAACAATTTACGAGGTATATTTTAAACAATGTAGTAATTGAATATTAATCCACTTAATTTGTTGCCAGTATTTCTTTTTTAAATATGAGGATAATTTTTTAAATTCAATATTTTACCACTTGCATTATTTGTTTTTGAAAGTAAATTAATCACTTACGATTAAAAAATATTTTCCAAAAAGTTCTTGCTCAAATTTGAATTTACTAAGCAAGAGCTACTTTGACCTATGCAATATTTGTCAAATCCCAATGAAATGAATTTCTAACACTTCTCGTCATGGTACAAATTTAATAAATTTTTCGAAATTCAAAAATGCATTACTCTCCCATCATGTCTTGACTTCGTCTCATATTAGTTATTTATATATGTGAAAATAATTAATTTAAATTATCTGTTAAAACAAATAGTAGATTAATTTAAAAAAATTATTTAAACTTTGAATTAATTATATTTGAAAGTATAACTAAGTTTGTAAAGTTTTTAAAAAATATTTTACAAAGTTATAAATTAGTAAATCTATCTTTCTTATGTACAATTTTTTAAGGGACGTATTATAAAGAGAAAAAAGTCAACTAATATGAAAAAATGGATTAATTGAACCCCCACCCCCCACCACCCCCACCCAAAAAAGAAATTTACCCATATTTTTAATGACTATATCTCTTTTTAAGAGAAGTCTAAGAAGAAGCAAATTATAAAAATTACCATATACTTTATGACTAAATTAAATAATTCTTTAATTTAATATTTTTTAATTAATTTTTAAAGAGGGATCTAACATCTCAAAAATTCATTTATGTTTGGATGAAAGAAAGTAATATTTTTCTTAATTCTTAAAAGACATGTAAAAAATAAAACATGATGGATAATTATTTTTTTTAAAAAAAGGTAAAAGTGGGGGAGTACAACAATTATAATAGTTTAATTGAAAAAACAATAAATAAAGTAGAGAACTCCTAAAAACTCTCTGATCTTGATTTGTTTGACCTTATCCATTTATGTTGCTGTTGGGAAACATCAAACCATAATAATAATTGATGAACTTGTGTTTTTCAATTATGAGATTTGCTCTTTGCCTATTTTTGAAATCTAAAAAAAATAATTTCGTTTTAGACATTTTGTTGGACATATTAGAAGAAATTCACATGATATGCTTCCTGCAATAATAAAAGCATTATAATTTT
>NC_028640.1:67905088-67927495 GCF_001406875.1 Solanum pennellii | reverse complement strand
TATATATATATATATATTTTAATGAGGACAATAAAGGGTCGATACATTCTTCAATCTTGAAATATTATATTATTTAATCCTTAATAAGCAAATAATGTCTTTAATTATTGCTCTTTAAATAGTTTAAATATTCAAGTTGCATGTACTGTATTTTCTATATATAGTATAAGCATATCTACTTATTTAATTTTACAAGTAAAAAGGTTTTTTTATTTCTCCATTTGATTTACTAATTTACATCATTGTTATTTATTGAATGTATGAGACGTATGATTTATGACTAAGCTATATAAGGAATTAACATTTTACAATCAAATTGCTTTTACGTAATTCGTCTAGATACATGTTCGTCGTGTTTAAATTTTATTTTTTAATGACCAAAGGCATATTCGTAGCGTTTAAATGGTAAGTTTGACAAGTGACCTTATCATAAATTATGGATCAATAAAGCCCATTATATTGAATCATATAAAATAATGCTAGTCGCGAGATATATTAAGAAAAATAAGCTTTAGAGGCATGTTTAAAATGAATGTTATCATCGATAAATACATATAAAATGAATAATATGATAGTCGTGAGTGGTAACGAGGATAAAGGAGTACATGTAATGTTTTATGTGTATTTCACATAGAAAAAAGACTAAGAAATTTAGAGTAATATATAACAATATAAAAAAATTACATAATATCAACTTTTTAAAACTAATGTGTTATAAGTTTGAAATATGACTAGTGCCACTAAGTTTGAAGATTAATCATATGCTGGAGATCATAGCATTAATTACCCTCATCCTCTTCTGATTAACAAATTAATTACAACGTTGGGTGAAAAGTCAAAAAAAAACAAAATAAAATACTCATGTTATAAATTTCGACAGCCATTTTATTTAAATATCATAATTCTCAGGGATGTATATGTCTTTAATGATTTTTAGAAAGTTTATCCGATTAGGATAATCTGAAAGGTAAAAGTTTCTTATACAAAAATAATGTATGTAACTACTTATTATATAATACAAGAATGTGTCATATTTTAGTGGACGCAAAATAATTAAAAAGTTATTTATTATTTAAAATATAACAGAAAATACTATTTAAATTAGGGAAATTATATGGAATATCAAATTATTCTTTTATTTGAAACTCGCAACAAACATTTCATATTTTTTTGTCATTCTATTTGTACACCAAAATATACAAATAGACCGACATACAAATGCAGAACCCATTTGTGAATCGAAATATATAAATGCAGGTGTCATTTATCTACCAAATATATAAATAGACCGAAATATAAAAACTCATTTATATACTAAGTATAACAAATGCAGGCTCCATTTGTATACCAAAATGTATAAACAGATCGAAATGCATAAATGCAAGACCATATGTATATCGATGCAGGACCCATTTATATATCAAAATATACAAATAGATCCATTTATATATCGAAATATACAAATAGACCAAAATATTTATTAGGTTTTGCTAAATCTCAAAATTTACTCAAATTATAGTATCATACCTCCAATGGTATACTTAAGTCTTTGAATTTTGTTATTCAAATATATAGAATATCTTATATTCCTTCCGTTTTAAATTAATATCATTTTAACTCATTTCATGTCCAATAAAGATAAAATATTATCAAGAAGAACTTGTATGAGTGATTATAAACCATTTTAGTAAGATAAATAAATATTTAAAAATTTTGTTATTAAATATATAAATATCTTATTGACTAAAAAAAATTGAATCAAGACCTTAAAAGTATATTTTCTTTTAGCTAAAGCAACAACTATTTTAAAACCAAAAAACTCCATATTAGTATATAATGATTATTATCCCTATCACCAGTACAAGTTATAAATTTTATAAATCTAAGATATCATAAGTCAATAGAACCAAATGTTTCCCATTTTTCGATACAAAAAATACTATGACTTTTATCCCATTTCAAGTTTCCAACAGATGGTTCTACCCTAGATTCTCGTGCCGTTATCATTTATTTATTTTACTTTTAAAAAGAAGTTCAATAAATGATTATATTATTTAATTTGGAAATTTTCCTTCTTATTGAGTAGTTCTAACCCAATACTCAAAGGGGTAACACGAAATTATACTTTATTCTTATACGATTATTGACAACTTCAATGTCAATTAATGAAAGAAATCACCTGTCCTAATTGGAGAGAGTATCATTTTTTTTCAGCTCTTTCAATATTCATTTTGAATCTTAAATTATAATATAAATATACTCCCTCCCTTCCTATATTACGTTTAAAAAATAATAATTTAAAAGATTAAATTACATTATATTAATTTAATATTTAAAAAAATTATATAAAAAAACTATAAATTACAATTTTTTTCATATCAGAAGTAAAAATATATATTGTAAAATATTAATTAAAATTCATATAGTTCGACTCTCAAAACGAAATCACGATAGGTAAAATGAACAAAAGAAATAGTATTATAAAAAATATGAGTTGACTAAATCTGAATTTTAACTTTATGAGTTCTGAATTTAATAGCGACGATTTCAAATACTCCCAACACTTTGAGAGCCGTTGAAAAGAATATTTCCTAGAGCAAAAAAAATAAATTAATATTGATAGTATAATATTTTAGTCATGTGACGATAACAATGACCAAAACAGCTGGTGAACCTATTTTTATAATTTTTGGTAATTAATATTTAACAAGTTTTTGTCACTATATATATATATATATATATGTAAGATGAAGTGGTGAGAGAAGAAAGTGTATAATTTGATGAAATGAAGAGAAGAAGAGATATGGAAGTAGAGTCAACAGAAATAACAATTGGTATTGAAGAACTATCTATGATGAAGCTCATCAAAGTCAAATTAATTAAACATGATCAACAACAAATTAGTGATGCTAATCATCATGATGATCATAAAGATTATAATTATCATATTCCTACTATGCCTTTTCTCTCTATCTCAAATTTAGTCCTTCAAGTTCTTGGTTAGTACTATATAATATTCCTTTTCTAAAAATTTTAATTCTAATGATTTTTGGATAATTATTGTGGATTTGGTTTGTTATTAATTGTTGTTTTATTGTGAAATGATTTGAATGAAGATAAGATAGGGCCGACAATGGCTGTGTTGAGACAAGACATATTTCAAAACATCCAAGTAAGTCCAATCACAGAAAATATCCTGTTTTAATTTAAATGTCATATTTTATTTCGATTTATAATAATATATTATATTATATATTTTTTAATTTAAAATTAGAATTATTTCTTATAATTAATGTTTAAGCCGAAGAATGGAAGAAATACTTTTATAAATAAAGATTTTTTTTATAATGACAAAATCGAGTTAATAGTTTTTAGATAGTTGTTACTTATCCTAATATATAATAATTTTAGAAATTATCTTTTCTTCTATATTTTGTTTTATTTTAAAATAAAAAAAACTTTTTGAAATAATATTAATAGAGTGATTACCTGAAAATTCAACCTTATAATAATGTCTGTTGTATGGTGTATTTTTTTTAATTTTTTTTAGAACTATGTAGATATGTTACTTTCATATGGTTTGTGTAAAACACACGATTAGGATTTTATTTCTGGGCCCCAAAGGCCAAAATTTCATCTTCACTTTTTATGGATAAATTGATGTTTTTTTTTTTTTAACTACGACTATACTTGTCTATTTTAGTTACTTTTCCAAATATATTATAAATACATATAGGAATAGTAATAGTCACATAGTAATATTTTTAGTTTCTTTATGAGAAATTAAAATTCTCTTATGATTTTTATTCACTTTATTGATCGTTACATTACATAATTTTGCCCTTCTTTGTTTGTTTCTAATACGTCATTGCGTACACATTAATTATAATTTGTTGTTTTTTAACATATAGTTTATTTGTGTATATCAAATGTATAGAAATTGGAAATGATGCATGATTCAGACCCTGCTCTCTACTCAAATATGGTTGAAATATTAAAGAAAGAGATGATTAGTGAAGGCAAAGGAACAAAGTGTCCTAAAACTTGTAGCAAAGCTCTTCTTTGGCTCACCAGGTAAATTAACACTTTGCATATTTTCACTTTCTTTTTTCTTTGGGTAGGACCTATTCAAGGTAGTGTTTTCTATCAAAAATTATTTCATATTTAGGGCTCGGATATGAAACCTCTGATTAAGAAAGGAACAACCTCATCCACTGCAGCACATCTTTCGATGGTCATTTTCTTTCTATATATATTCACTAAAAGTATTTAGAGAAGGTTCTTATAATTAAGGAGAACTAATAAAATATTATAGACACAAAACATAAATGGATGTCGAAAATTAGTGAAAATTATGTTTTGAACCTATAAATCCTACATAATGAAAATCAGTTGTACGTACATATAAAAGCTCAAACATAATTTGTAACTCATTAAATTTAAAATTCTTGATCTGTTTCTTTGATTTATATTTACGTGAATGTATGTACTTCTAAAAATTAGGATGGAATGCTAGTGTTAGTTCATGAATTTACTTTAAGGAGTTTAAATAATATACACTGGTCTTTCAGTGTATATAACTTTTACTTTATCATATATCATCATTAAGTGACATGTTTTATTTAAGATATCCTTTGAATGACTCGATAATGTACAATAAAGATGTAAAAATTGGTTTGAAGTTAGTAGTCTACAATATTGTATATATACTTGCAGATCCTTGGATTTCACCATAGCATTGTTACAACTACTGGCTGATGATTTAGAGAGGAATATGGTGCAAGCTGTTCAAGAATCTTACACTAACACCCTTAAGCCATGGCATGGATGGATCTCTTCAGCTGCCTTCAAGGTCATTCTATTCTTCTTCTTTTTTCTATATATGAGTATAGGGAAAGTCACAAATATGAGTATTTGTAGTTCGGCTAACTAGCTTACCAATATGGTTAAAATATACACAATGTAACCTTTCGGGGTGGTTCAGTGGTTTGAGTTTGGGACTTTCATGTTGGAGGTCTCAAGTTCGAAATCCCTTGCCAGCGAAAGCAAGAGATTTGTCTTCTGGGTCGAGCTCGTCGCACCAGGCTTGTCGGGTTTCCTTGTCATAAAAAAAATAAAAAATATACACAATATATACATTGATAGTGTATACATTGTGAATAGATATGTATATTTAGCATAAATATACACAACATATACATACTGTACATATTTTATAAACTAGTTGGACGAACTGTTTAGGATCGTAATTATCCCAAATATACACTCAGTGGCGGAGCCACATGTAGTGAAGGGGTGTCGACTGACACCCCTTCATCAGTAAATTACGTTGTGTAGCTAGAATTAAAATATTTTTTGTGTATATCTATATTACATACTGACACTCCTTGGCTTCTACATGATTTTATTTCTTTTTATTTTGACACTCCTCGAACCAAATTTTAGCTCCGCCACCGTATACACTACTTATGCATAAAATATGTGTATTATATGTGTGTGTGTTTATATACACACACCTTAGTATACTCAAAAAAATTGAGGCTATTATTTTGATGGGCCGCTATATAGAGTAAAAATATGTTATTAAGCTATTTTATGTGAAAATTAAACAAAAAACTATTCTGCAGGTAGGACTAAAGCTAGTGCCAGATAGCAAGGGCTTAATCACAATTCTGAAGGGAAAAGATAAAAATAATGACGATTTTAAGAAGGAATTGCGTACCTTCATTTCACTATTGGCACCTTTGTTAAAAGAAATTCACGAAGTTTTGGTAAGATCGATCTCAATATAATCTATTTCAGGGGAAAAAGGACAAATATATCCCCGAACTATCATAAATGGTATGCAGATATCTTGAGCATATAAATCATTTATATTAACAGATATACATGTGTTACTATCTTATCACCGACCCGACATTTATTAAATATCGGATCAACGAATAAGATTGCGCCACACGTCCTTAGTTAGACAGATGATATCTGCAAATCATTTATGATATTCAAAGATATATTTGTCGATTTCCCCCTTATTTTATAATTATATTTAACTCTACACTAATAATGATCCAATAACAATTACTATTTTCTTCTTAATTCTGCTAATTGTTTTGTTTAACCTTTACTTTGTAGGGTGAATATGGTCTTGATAGGTTAAAATCTACTTGAAGATGAAAGTGCATGCATGTTCAAGAAAATGTGACAAGCTAGTTGTAAATATAACTTTTTTTTCAGAGTTTTCTAACCATTATCCTTTTTTTGCTTGTTATGTAATATATACATCCCAAGTTCAGTTATGTAAACGTACACTTCATTTGGTACATATCTACGTACTTGTAAGCACCAAAATGGGATGTGTACCTTTTATTCTAATTCGCAATTTTAAGATTAGATTGTGTGGTTTGATGTAAACACCAGGTGCATATATATAAGTAATGCACCCGGTGTTTGCATCAAACGATTTAATAGAAAACATGTGTCTTGCATTATATAAACTTTTTACGGCTTAATTATAGAATTGATGTAACTATTTGTACCTTATGAACCATCTAAACAATGTCAAGAAACTATTATTCCCCTTCGTTTTAATTCGTTCGTTTATATTTTACTTGACTCGGGATATAAAAAAGTAAAATGTGGTGGTTTCAAACTAAAGATATATAGAAATTAAAATATACCAAAATGTCGTTTACACTAAAACTTCAAACGTGTCATGTGAAAAGTTGGTGCAATGAATATTTGAAGCGACTTTCGAATCATCGGATTCCGACCCAAAACAGAATCAAAGGACAAAAAAAGATTCTATGCACAGACGTGAAAGCTCTATCAAAAGAAAGATTCTAGCTTTTTTTTTTGTTTAGAGAGGAATGATTCCCTCGTCTTAGAACCGCCAGTTAAAGAGTTCTCTCTCCACACACTACATCAGAAATGAGATTTAGCGACAATCAATTAGCAGTTGCCGCTAAATATTTTTAGCATCAACTAGTAGTCTTTGTATATGTCTCTAAAAACTTTAGCGACATTGGATCTAATGACACTTAACTAATGCCGGTAAAAAAACTTAAACACTCTTTATTAATGTCTCTCTTTATTGCCGCTAAAAGTTGTTTTTGTTGTAGTGACAAGAAAAATGTATTCTTTTTTAAAACAGACTAAAAAAGGAAAGTTGGAAAAACAAATTGAAACGGAGGGAGTAAGAGTAAACTAGTTACTGCCTTTTTACTCAAGACACATACATTTTCAAACATACCATGCTTGTCTATTCCTAAATTACCTAAAGTTGAACCAGTAGGAGGATCATGAAGTGCAACTATTGCTGCTACAAGCCCAGCATTACTTGCTATACTTGGTTCTATGAACCATGGCTTACTTCTTTCGTCCGAGAAAACGTCATCCTTATTTGGTCCTGCATGTTGGGAAAGACAAGGCACTACCAAGAATGCCTGACAGGATAACAGCGGAAGAATACCCAAGTCTATACTTTTCCTTTTCGATTTGAACCAAGAGAAGACAAACAACCACAAGCAATATGATAGTAAGGCAGCAAGTAATTCAACCAAACAAATATAACAAGACAATAATAAACCAATCACACAAGACACCAAGATTTACGTGGAAAACCCTTCGATGTGAAGAGTAAAAAACCACGGGACCAAAAGCTCCACTATAATCACCAAGAGTTACAATATTGTTCTCCAAAATTGGCCACAAAACAAGTGCCAAACAACGAGCAACAACAAAATAAGATTGCACCAAATCTAGAGAATTAAAGGAGCAAAATCACCAATTTCGCAGCTACTGTTCACGACAGAAAAACTGAAGCTGCAGGCCACCAAATCCAACTCTGTCAGTTCCTAATCAAAGATTGAGATGAATATAATATGCTGTCCAAAAATCAGCTCAATCGGACAAGAAACGAAGCGGGAATCGCAATTTGAAGTTGGCTGTTAGGGCTGAATTTTGACTGCGAAAACTGCTCTCTTTCTCTCTTTTTGGCTGCTGAAAAAACTCTCTGTGTATATGAAAATAAGACCTAAATAGGCTTATATTTGCCTCATAAGAATGGGCCTATGGGCAAAAATGGGTTGGTCCAAATTGGGCTTTTATTTATCCACATAGGAAGGGAAAAAGGCCCATAACCCAACAATTCTCCCCCTCACGACTATGTGGAGGAGACCGCCATCCCGGCGACCATGCAACAATCTTCAAACTTCCCTCTTGGCAAAGCTTTAGTCATCATATCGGAACCATTGTCATTTGTATGAATCTTTTCAAGCTCAAGCAACTTAGAATCCAACACATCTCGAATCCAATGGTATCTCACATCAATGTGTTTAGACCGACCATGGAACGTAGAATTCTTGCCAAGATGTATAGCACTTTGACTGTCACAATAAAGCACATACCTCTCTTGAGCACAACCAAGTTCCCCCAAGAATCTCTTCATCCAAAGCAATTCTTTACAAGCTTCAACGACAGCAATAAGCTCAGCTTCTGTAGTAGATAGAGCAACACATTTTTGCAACCTAGATTGCCAAGACACAGCTCCCCCTGCAAAAGTAACCAAGTACCCTGAAGTAGACTTGCGAGTATCAACATCACCAGCCATGTCTGAATCAGTATAACCACAAAGAATAGGCTTCCCTGTACCAAAACACAAACTCAGACTAGAAGTGCCACAGAGATATCTCATAACCCACTTCACAGCATTCCAATGTTCTCTTCCCGGATTAGAAAGAAAACGGCTAACAACTCCAACAGCGTGAGCAATATCCGGTCTTGTACAAACCATCGCATACATCAAACTACCAACAGCTGAAGCATAAGGAACTTTCTTCATATCTTCCTTCTCATCATCACTAGAAGGACACTGTTTCGTGCTCAATTTGAAGTGCATAGCTAAAGGTGTACTGACAACCTTAGCTTTGTCCATGCTGAATCTGCGAAGTACTTTCTGAATGTACTTCTCTTGTGATAATACCAATTTCTTGGCCTTTCTATCACGGACAATCTGCATGCCAAGAATCTGCCTTGCTGGTCCTAAGTCTTTCATAGCAAAAGACTTACTCAACTCTTGCTTCAACTTCTGAATCCTGCAAGTATTATGACCAACAACAAGCATGTCATCAACATAAAGCAACACAATAATAAAGTCACCATCAGAGAACTTTTGCACAAAAACACAATGGTCTGAAGAAGTCTTCTTGAAGCCCTGCTGACTCATAAAAGAACCAAACTTCCTGTACCACTGCCTGGGAGCTTGTTTCAAACCATACAAGCTCTTCTTCAATTTGCAAACATAATTCTCTTTACCCTTGACTTCAAAACCTTCCGGTTGCTCCATATAAATTTCTTCATCTAAGTCACCATGGAGGAAAGCAGTTTTAACATCCATTTGCTCAACCTCTAAATCTAGACTTGCAGCCAAGCCTAGAACCACACGAATGGATGACATCTTCACAACTGGAGAGAATATCTCATCAAAATCAACTCCCCTTTTCTGATTAAATCCCTTGACAACTAATCTAGCTTTGTACCGTGGAACTGGATTACCATCTTCATGTTTCACCCGAAAAACCCACCTGTTTTTCAAAGCTTTTCTGTCTTTAGGTAACTTAACCAAATCAAAGGTATGATTATCATGCAAGGATTTAATCTCATCTTCCATAGCATCAAACCACCTTTCTTTTTCTTCACTTTCCATGGCCTCATCAAGACTCTCAGGTTCTCCCCCGTCAGTCAAGAGTACATACTCATTGGGAGAATAACGAGATGAAGGAATTCTCTCTCTACTAGATCGTCTGAGAGAACTCTCTGGAGCATCTATAATTGGTTGTTGGACAACCACATCATCTTGCACTGGAGCATCAACAACATCATGCCGGTCATTCTGAACATGATCACCATCTTCATTATCAACTTGATTTTCATCATTATGAAGATTTTCTTCCGGTGCAATAGTCAAAGGAACTGGATCAACATCAACTAAGCTCTCACTACTCTGAAAATCAGCCTTGTCAGCTTTGTCAAAATCTTCAATTGTTTGGTCTTCAAAGAACACAACATCACGGCTTCTAACAAGTTTCTTCTCAACAGGATCATAGAAACGATAGCCAAATTCATCTTGACCATAACCAATGAAGATACACTGCCTAGTTTTAACATCCAACTTTGACCTTTCATCCTTAGGAACATGTACAAAGGCTTTACACCCAAAGACTCTAAGATGATCATAAGAAACATTCTTACCAGTCCAAACTCTGTCAGGGACATCACCATCTAAAGCAACAGCAGGAGATAAATTGATAACATAAGCAGCAGTATTAAGTGCTTCTGCCCAAAAGGAATCTGACAGCTTAGCATCTGAAAGCATACATCTAACCCTCTCAACTAGAGTTCTGTTCATCCTCTCTGCTAAACCATTTAACTGAGGAGTCTTTGGAGGAGTTTTCTGATGCCTAATACCCTGCTCTCTGCAATATCTATCAAAAGGACCAATATACTCACCACCATTATCTGAGCGGATGCATTTCAATGTCTTCCCTGTTTGTCTTTCAACCAAGGCCTGAAAACTCTTGAACACATCAAGTACTTGATCCTTGGACTTCAAAGGAAATACCCAGAGTTTGCGAGAATGATCATCAATAAAAGTCACAAAGTAAAGTGCACCACCATGAGATCTTACCTTAAAAGGACCACACAAATCAGAATGTACCAACTCCAGCAAATCAAGCTTTCTTGAAGGCGGATGACTCTGAAAAGAAACTCTTTTCTGTTTACCGGCTAAGCAATGAACACATTTCTTCAACTTTGCTTGTTTCACTCCAGAAAGCAAATTTTTCTTAGCCAAACTATCAATCCCCTTCTCGCTCATATGACTCAGCCTTCTATGCCATAACTCTGATGAAGTATCATTCTCCACCAAATTTACCGAGTCTCTAGACATGGAGCCCTGAAATACATACAAGTTAGACAACTTGTCACCACGGGCCACAACCATCAAACCTCTAGTAAGCTTCCACTGGCCAACACCAAGTGTATTAACATAACCCTCATCATCAAGATATCCCACAGAAATCAAATTCAAGCGAACATCTGGAGCATGCTTGACATTATTGAGAACTAGTTTGGAACCATTGTTACTTTCCAAACAAACTGTCCCAATGCCAATAACTTCAACTTCATGATTATTGCCCATTTTCAACGTTCCAAAATTACCTGGAGTATAAGAAGAAAATAATTCCTTCTTTGGCGTGACATGAGAAGTAGCACCAGAATCCACAAACCAGCTAGACTCATCACGAACAAGATTAATGGCATTTGCATCACAAGAAACAAGAAGATCATCATTAGCAACAACAGCAACACGATTTTCATTATCGCCTTCTCTCTTTTGTTGTCTCATATCTCTCTTGTGCTTGTAACAATATTTCATGATATGCCCATTCTTGTGGCAATAGTCACATGTAATATTCTTGTATTTAGACTTTGACTTGCTTCTACTTTTACCTCTATCATTCTGACCTCTGGACTTGTTTCTCCCCCTATCTTCAGTAACCAAAACATCGGAGTGTGAAGCTGAAGAAGATGAGGCTTGAGATCTTCTTCTCATTTCTTCATTCAAGACACCACTCTTAGTATATTCCATGGTTACAACACCACTGGGAGCAGAATTAGTCAAAGAAACTCGAAGAGTTTCCCAAGAGTCTGGCAGAGTATTAAGAAGCCAAAGTCCCTGTATCTCATCATCAAACTTTACACCCATTCCGGACAGCTGGTCAAGAACACCCTGAAAATCATTAATATGATCAGAAATAGGAGTGCCCTCTTTATACCTGATATTCATTAATTGTTTCAATAGGAACAACTTGTTGTTGCCAGTCTTCGAAGCATAAAGTGTCTCGAGCTTGTCCCACAAACTTTTGGCATGTGTCTCATTCACAATATGATTTCTAACATTATCTTCAACCCATTGTCTAATATAGCCACAAACCTGCAGATGCTCAAATTCCCATTCTTCATCATTCAAAGACTGAGGCTTATTAGAAGCAAACACAGGTAAATGCATCTTCTTGACAAATAGAAGATCTTTCATCTTGCCTTTCCAAATATGATAGTTACTACCATTTAAACACACCATTTTGCTCATATTTGCCTCCATCATTCAAAACGACAATCAACAATAACCAATGCTCTGATACCACTTTGTTGGGAAAGACAAGGCACTAACCAAGAATGCCTGACAGGATAACAGCGGAAGAATACCCAAGTCTATACTTTCCCTTTTCGATTTGAACCAAGAGAAGACAAACAACCACAAGCAATATGATAGTAAGGCAGCAAGTAATTCAACCAAACAAATATAACAAGGCAATAATAAACCAATCACACAAGACACCAAGATTTACGTGGAAAACCCTTCGATGTGAAGAGTAAAAAACCACGGGACCAAAAGCTCCACTATAATCACCAAGAGTTACAATATTGTTCTCCAAAATTGGCCACAAAACAAGTGCCAAACAACGAGCAACAACAAAATAAGATTGCACCAAATCTAGAGAATTAAAGGAGCAAAATCACCAATTTCGCAGCTACTGTTCACGACAGCAAAACTGAAGCTGCAGGCCACCAAATCCAACTCTGTCAGTTCCTAATCAAAGATTGAGATGAAGATAATATGCTGTCCAAAAATCAGCTCAATCGGACAAGAAACGAAGCGGGAATCGCAATTTGAAGTTGGCTGTTAGGGCTGAATTTTGACTGCGAAAACTGCTCTCTTTCTCTCTTTTTGGCTGCTGAAAAAACTCTCTGTGTATATGAAAATAAGACCTAAATAGGCTTATATTTGCCTCATAAGAATGGGCCTATGGGCAAAAATGGGTTGGTCCAAATTGGGCTTTTATTTATCCACATAGGAAGGGAAAAAGGCCCATAACCCAACACTGCAACCATTGCTCCCAAGATGGTATTTGGATTGTCCCTTCTTGAATTGAGCCATTGATTCCCATCTGAACAATCACGTTGTTTCCCATCCCAAGGGATCGATGCAGCTCGATGATGAACTTGAACAGGATAGGTGTTACCACATCCAACCACATAACACATTTTCAAAGGGTTATCACCTAGTATGTAATTCACCTGTGACAAATATTGTTAAGACACAAACTTAGGCCTTTTTACATCAAGTACTATCCTAGTGAAATGCATACAATATGTTGTATGCATTCTACTTATAAGAAGGTGTAGCCTCATAAAGATACGCAAAAATTGGTACTTTTTTGAGGGGTATCACCTGTGATTGTGAGAATTGTTTTGAACTTTCCAAGGAAAAGACAGAATCAGAACACCTTCTGCTTGGTGTACGCAAAAGCTGGAGATAGTCGCTATATAGTTTGGTAAGAAAGGAAGATGTTGCAGCATATTGGAGTAATGCTGCATCAGTACTTGGCTTTAAAAGGATTAAATGCATCAATTTTGTAATATGAACATTGAAACATCACCTGCTGTTTTGCTGTACTTTGTATCAGAAGTATACGAACACATGAGCAAATCAATATTGTTCGTTGATGATATAATCAAAGACTCATATGGATAACCAAGATCCCGAGAGTACATTATCCTTGTAAGCAGTATCTATATAACAGTAGTAAGTTTTAGTATCAAATGAAATACATACAACAGAAAACATTATTTCTCATCAAGATTTTGTGTCAAGTTACCGATATAGCAGTAGTTTTGTTGTTCCAATCGAAGACGCCTTCATCAGAAGCTACCTCTTCCTTTACAGCTGAGGCAAAGTTTTCTGTTGCATACCTAAGGTAAGTTTTGTTTCCTGTTGCAAAAAATAACCAAAGTCCACCCCAAACCAATTCATCTTTGTAACTAGTTGAGTTATAAAATTGTCTAGCTTGTCCTCCACACTCATCATTCGTCGTGTACTTCCCTTTCTTCGCTGTTCTATTTGCTAGAATGAACAATTCCTCTGCTGTTTTCACCAATTCCTCTGAAATGTCCTTATCTTTTTTCAATACTAATGATGCAGTTGATATTGCTGCTATCACTTCCCCTGCTAAGTCTGAAGCAGTACTAATGTCACAAGCCGAAACAAGCCTCGGGTAGTTCATGTCTTCTGGCCTTTTCCAACAAGTTAGATCATTCTCAGCATTTGAATTATTCCCGGCAACCTGAAATCAACAAAGGATTGAAACTTTTATCCGAAAATATTAGACACAATGGTCCAAAGCACATCCGAACTATCACTTTTTTCACATGTTTCACACTTCAACTATCAGCAATTCCCTTTTCCTACCTGAACTATCATCATCTATGTACTAAAACAAGCCTAGTTGAGTATACGGTGAAGAGAGAACAATTGACAGATGAGATGTGAAACTCACGAAAAAGTAATAGTTCATGTCTGTTTTCAATGATTAACTCAAAATAGTCTTGAATTCGGATTCTTGATTAGTACCTGAGAGTAGATTTTATCTGAAGTTGTAGTAGAAGAATTATTTGGAGGAACAAAGAGTTAAAGCAAATATAAACTACCCCATTTGATTATATCTTTAACATGATCAGTTTCTCCAATATTTTCATACTTGTCATGATATTCAATCACTGTCCAGCTCAAAAGACTAACAGTATAAGCTTATATATAGTAAAACTAAATCTTTCTCATTGCTATTCCCATCATTCATCCCTGAATCCCCTCTAAAACTTATCAAACTATTCTCAACAAATCTCCCCGCTGCACGAATAATAAAAGATCATTTAACCAACCACCAAAAAAGGGAACAGAAGAAATGCATTTATAAACACAAAATTGTATGTACTATACATTTTTGAGCATCAAAGAAGAGAAGAGCTTTGTTAAGAGCAAGAGTGATGTTGTGGGAAGAGTCATGATGATGTTTTCTTGGATGATAAAAATGCTTAAGCAGAATAAAAGTAGGTATAATGAGAATTATCAAGGCTGATACAACGACGAATCGTTTGAAATGGATTTTATTTTTAACAAACAGGTTAAAATCAATAGATCTTGAGAATCTTGATTGTAAAGACTCAAAATTTTCACTTAAAGAAGATTCAGGGAGGAGATTGAAGTCCAATACTATCGAGTTCCAACGATTGGCAGAAGGAAGGAGGCGACCGGCCTCAGATATTGCACGAACATATTGAACAGAATTGAACTTTTCTGAGTTTGACATAGTTAAGTTTATGAAAGAAAATGAAATGAAATGAAGTTTTGATGATGTTTTACATTGCCTATGTGTGATGTAACTGAAAAGTATATAGTTGTAAATTACAACTTTAATTATGTGTTTGTATTTTTGCATGTAATCATTTTCTGTTAGTGCTGGCTTTGGCATCTTCATTGTATAGTTAGTTAGGAACAAACAAATAGAGGGAAAATTATGATGTTGTATTTAAGATCATATAAATAATTAAGAAGGTTTGTTTTTTAATATCTGAAATGTATAAAATTTATCTTTTAAAAAGATTTAGTAAATATAAAATTCATCTACTATTATATAAGTATAATATTTTTGAAAATTATATAGCGGTGGATGGTGGTTATAATGACTATGTCGATCGGGGATGTTGTTGGCTGATAGTGTGTTGTTATGGATAGAATGGTGATGGTTGTTGCTAGTAGTGGTTGATGGTGGTAATAGGTATCGGTAACTGATGATTGTGGTGGATGATAATGATCGTGGTGAATGTGTTATTAGTGGTTTACAATATATAATGGTAACTGATGATGATGATTGTTTGTAGTGTTAATGATGATTTGTGCTGATAAGTGTAAATGGTGGATAGTGATGATGATGACCAGTGGCAGAGCCAGATTTATCAGTAAAGGGTCCAAAAATTGAAGAAATAGATAAACGAAGTAACCGAATGGGGTTGGACATCTACTATATATACCTAAAATATTATTTTAATCATTTAAAAATGATAAAATTTTCCGCCGATGGAGATTTGAATGAATCCCCTAATAACAATGTGGCTCCGCCACTAATGATGACTGAATGTAGTAATTGACAACAATGGTTGATATGAATAAGGATGATGATCATTGTGGGTTATGAATGATGATAGTTGATAACGATGTGCAATGATCATGATAATTGATAACGATAAGCTATGACAATAACGGTGGATTGATGGAATTAGTGAACTACCATCTTTAGTTTTATGTTTGATAGACACCTTCAAATTCGAGTTTAAGACTTTGTTACATATTTTAATAACTATTATAATTGTAACATCAAAAAATCAAATGCACTTGATAGTCAAAATTCGAATTATTAAGAACTAGAGCTAATATTAAATAACTTGAGTAACTGAGATCTAAATGATCAGATGACTTTAATTAAGCGTAAATAATGACAACTTATTCAGATCTTAAAATCAAATAAACTTAATGATTGCGATCAAAATTACAAGATTAAAAGTTTTATTGAACACAAAAAAATGAGACCTAAATAGCTCCCCTTACTTTTATTTAAATTTGCATAAACAGTATTACAAGTACTAACAATCTTTCATAAGTATAAAAGATAATTAAATACATAAAACATAGTACTCAATAAAAGAATATCATAGAACACAAATACGTTTTATTTGAAATATTAAACAAACCATGTGCTTCAAAGGTAAGCTAAATAATTTTAGTAAAATAATAAAACATAGTAATAATAATTTCTTCTTATTTCATAAAAGGACATGTTGAAGCAACATTGCTTTCTCCTTTCACAAGTCCTCCCAGCAATTCTCCTCTATCAAAAAACATCTCTGCCTTTATAATCTTGTTACTCTCTTTATCCAACTGTTTCAACAAAATTAACATTTAATTATATATTATATAAATTTTAAAAAAAAATAAAGAAATATAGATGTTTTTTTGTTAATTACTTCAAATGTGCCAATTCCAAAGAGCTCAACAAGTTGTCCAGTTGGAGCATGTCCTTTAAATGGAGCATCCATGTAACCCCAATGCCTAAATTTGTAAACAATTCCTGGTGGTCCTGAATAAACATGAAGGATTTCGATCGCGAATCCGCGTAAAAATATTGATCTGAAAAGATTTTGTGATGATTCAAATGTTCCATCGTCAGGATTGTAGATTCTAACATTTTCTGGTAATGAAGTTTGTAGGAACATATTGTAGCTACCACCAAGCTTTGCAGATTCTGCTGGTGTCAATCCCTTTCGACCTGTCAGCGTATATAAATTAAATTCAAAATATATAATAGGGAGAATAAGTGCGGAATATCAGTGCAAAGCTAGAAGTCCAATTATAGATTCGATCAAACTCAGTAAATTAGGATATTTCATAGTTCATACTTCATACTTAGCTTGTATCAAGAAATTTATTTAAAATATTGTTTGCAACAAATTTTAAACATATGGAAAATAAATAAACCATACAAATAAAATATGAAGAAACATAAATTTTATTGATTAAGATAGCGGGTACAATTCTGTTGATTCCTTGATTCTACTCTCTTAGGATTTATCCATAATTCGAGGGCCGTTAGTGGCGTATTTCTCGAACTAGGATGATTTAGATTTGACCTATCCATATGAATAATCCATCAATTTATGGAGTATTCGAGATCTCGATCTCTTTATGGATTTTTCGAGATGCCTTTTAAGGGAATTTAGTACCCTTTATATAGGCATAAACTAGGGTTTAGGGTTGAGTAGCATCCAAGAATCCTAATCTGAATTGAACACAATTTGTAGAATCCCAACTCGAATTGAACGCATCTTTTAGAGTTCTACAAAATTTCAATGTCTACAAATATATAAATATTAGATTTAAAATTTAGTTATAATCACATATAAAATTATTTAATTACATATATACAATATTATATTCCCACATGGATGTGGACCATAACGTAATTAAATTGGTGATTCGCGTGTTTTGTTTGTTTATTGAAGAAAAACAAATAGAAGTTTTCTTATAGTTGTTATTCTCAAATTCAGGATTCATAAAAATAAATTTTTCACTCTATCTCTAACTTCGTTTATGATTTTTTTAAAGTACTCATTTTTTTCATCTTTTTAAGATAAAAGATCGCTAGAGAAAATTATTTCTAAAAATTTATTAAACATGAAAAAATTGTAACAATATATTTTTCTTCGTACCAAACATACCCTTAGGAAAGAGTAAGAGAAATTATGAGAAAAATGTACCATTAACACTAATTGTGAACTTGTTTGGATCCATAGTTTTGAGCTCATTAGGATCTGCCTTATGGACTATTTCCATTTCCCAAGTCTTCAATAGCCTTTGCACTTTCTCTTCAACTGATCCTTCAGCCCATACCTAAACATTTAAAACAATAAATCCACTATATATTATTATGTTAAAAATTCTAAAATTTAGTACTAATAATTGATCTGATTTTTCTTTATATAGGATATAACAAAACACATGAAATAATTAATAAGGTTCGTAATGACGAGACTGTTTCATCCTTAACTAAAAGTCTCGTGTTTGAATCTTGGACATTGAAAAAAATCCCTCAAGAGTCAAGCCTATAGTGGACAATTAGGATTTTGCCAGAGTTCCAATGTGGGTTTTCAACACCGAATGGAAACCAGAAAAAAAAAAAGATGATTAAATTGTGGAACTGTTTCATCCTTAATCAAAGGCTTCGTGTTCAAACTCTGGACATGGAAAAATCATTCAGGCCCAGCGGTAGGCGACCAGGATTTCGCCAGAGCTTTAATATGGGCTCCGAACACCGAGTGAGAAAACAAAAAAAAAAGATGACTAAAAAAAGAAGAAGAGAACATACATTAGTTCTTTCTTGTTCAAAGAGCTTATCAACAACATCATAAGTAGGAGGTCCATTTCTCCATTTGGTGTTTTTGAGTTCTTCATCACTCAAGTGATCTCTGAATTTATTTCCCCCTCCTATTATTGAACTTGCCATTTTGATTAATTTGATGATAACTAAAATGAAGCCTTCAAAGGAGCTTTTATAGATCAGAAAGCTAACGGTAATACTAATCATCACGTCTTAGACTTGACTAAAATAATCAGAGGCAAAGTTAAATTTTAATTTTAATTTTATGAATTCTGAATTATTAGAACGGCACTTCAAAACCAAAAAAAATTGGATTCTAAATTTAAATACATATACACATATTGTAATAAATTATCTAACATAAATATAGCAAAAATTACTGAGTTCGATCGAATTTGTAATCAGCTTCTACCAAAGCCGCCCATGCTTGGCTTTAGGGTAGTCAAATAGAAAAACATATTTTATGGAAGTGTCGTGGAAATAACATGTACTGAAATTCAAAATAGGATAATTATATTTTATTGACTTTTCCACGTTGATGTATTAACATACATCTAAGTTTTTAGGAGATGTCTTCTTACAATGAAAATCCGTATAATATCTAAGTTTAGGAATTTTAGTTGGACTAGGTAGTTAATTACATCAAATCAACCATTTAATCTCAAAAGTTAGGGATCAAAGAGAGGCTAGTAATTCATTACCCTACAAAAAAATCACTATTTCTCTAAATTTTCCACTTAAAATTGTTGAATGGTTTCATAAATAATTCGATTGAAATCGGTTATAATTGAAAAAATAATAGTGTTTTCATGCGTGAAACTTAGAATTTTTTTTTGATATTATTGTGAGAATCTATTTTTTGTTACGGGTTTTACTAGTGAGTTGATTCAGTAAAAAAAATAATGTAAAAATCATATTTTATAGCAAAAATTCGTTCAAAATCACGGTGATTTTCTTTTATATTTCTAATAGTGTTAATATGGGGAAAAAACGCATATGCAAAATAGATGTTCTTTTTTTTCATGTTTGAGTAGTTCAACCACCCATTTCATTCCAATAGTTTTAGTTAAAATAAACGTCATTGGTAATCCAAAAATATTTGAATAAAGGAAGGTTCATTGAACCTACTTTTGAAATTGCCATAATCCAAAAATATTTATGAGGAATTTAAAAAAATAATGCTTATGGTCTAATGGTATCTAGCCCTGCAGTATGTCTGCACGTATTTTGATAAAACAATCAACTACCTCTCAAGTTTTCACAGAAAAGCCTCAGACGAAGAGAAAAAGACTAATCATGTAGATTCGAGCTCGTAATCTACACAAGTGCTGAAGTTAGGTGTGAGTACCAAACAATACAGTACTCAACTAGCAAATCACTAAACACAAGGTAAAGCAAATAGAATACGAGTATTCCAATCATTCTAACCGAACCTCCACATATTATAATATGCACAGAGATGAGCCAACCTAAAAGTTCAGAACTACATAGTTCAATAACAATGCTTCTACAATTGCAGATCAACCACAATCAGTTATCAAGTTCATCAATCAAAGTTTTTAATCGTTTCCACTCTTCATAAAAAAACATACAAAGAATAACTCAAGTTGTATCTCAACACAAATAGTCTATCATCACAGTATTCCACAATCAATAATCTTAACAACATAGAATCAATAATCATCATTCATAAAGTCTAATGCAATAATGTGAAATGTAATATAAATTGATGCATGCATGTCCTACGATACACATTCGGTGAATCTCAGACTGAAAATCGATTGGAAATGCACAAGGTTCATATACTTGCCAAAAAAACCTCGAAATCAATATCACTCGCCAGAACAATTTTTCATCGTCGTCACTATCACCCAACCAAGTCATTTTTTATCAGTATAATCACAATAGATCTCGTCATAGTGTTTCAAAACTAATGCATATAGACATGTTCACACCAATAATGAAGAAATGACAATTCCATAACTATTTAAAATCACAACAATACAATTAAAGTGTTTCTCAATTAGCGGGCCAATATGACTACGCAAGTCATTCATCATATAACACACAACAATTACCAACAAAATGCAATTCCTTACTATCATCAAGAAAAATTCAAAAAGGAACAATTCAACTCATCACTAATTCTCATTACTCTACAACACATACAACACGATAAATAAGTGATTCTACTAGTTTTGACAAAGGTCTAATATTTCACTTGCCTTGAGAGCTAAATACTCAATCTGGCACTAGACATTTTCTCTTCCGAATGAATCTAAATCAACACAATCTATTTAAGCAAGTAGTCACAATAAGATTTCAAAACTTACAACACATATATCAAGCAATTTAGAAAACACGGTCAAATCGACCCAAAAACTTAAATCCAGAATTGAAGGTTAAACTTGATCACGAATACAAGCCGCGGATAAAATGACCCTTGGCGGACGTGATGGGTCTATCACGAACATGAAGGCCACCAAAATGAGCCGACCTTAGCTAACACAAGGGTCGGAAAACTCGACACCTCGCATACCCGATCAGATCTTCGCTAATGTAAAGGTCACCACAAAGGTCAACCCTTCGCGAACGCTAAACACAACATATATCAAACATCATAAAATCAGCCAATGCACAAGTCTCTGAATGAACCCTCAAAATTCGTTCGGAACCCCGTACACACAAACCAAATATGCTATCTAACTAAACTCAACATTCCAATTCGATGGAACCATTATAACAAGAATATGAGATTTGCTTGACTCGAAATCCGTAAAAAAATCCCAATAAACTAACATAATGCCTAAAAAGACAAACTAAGCTCAGAACTTCGGAAAATTCAATCAAGACCCCCCGTGCCTAAAAACAATTCCCCTAATTCGACGGGATTGACAAAAATTCGATCCGAGCATTCAAACCTCAAATGTAGACAAAATCAACCCAAAGACTAAAATATCATCAACTTTCAACTTAAGACCTCAAATCCATGAAATCACTCCAAATCTGAAACCAACGTCTCTCCTAGACCAAATTCTACATTCCCGAGTAGATGGAAAGTAACGGAAATTCATTGTGAGATTCGAAATTCCGATTGACTCGAAAAACTACTTTCAACAATTTTAAGCCTACCAAAACTAAAAACTTCTAAGAATCTCAACTTTTTACTGAAAATTCTAAAAGTGACCTTTCGGATCATTACATAAAACTTCTAAGAATCTCAACTTTTTACTGAAAATTCTAAAAGTGACCTTTCGGAACATTACATATGAATTGCGCTTTCTTTTTAAAGTTGTGTGCATCCTCGTTTCAGAGTGCTTGAAGGAGAATTATTCCGTCAAATATGTTCTAAAAATATAATATTGTGCGGAATTCGAGATAATACGAGAAAATATAAACGCGAAAAACAAAGACAACAGATTTACGTGGTTCACCAATAAATTGGCTACGTCCACGGGGAAGAGGGGGAGCAGTTTTATTATGGAGAGGCAAGAACAGAATTACAGAATAGGGTTTGCCATAGCGTCTATATATAGTGCTAAGCTACGCCCTAACAGGCTTGGGCCCAACATACAGAATT
>NC_028640.1:67899831-67905024 GCF_001406875.1 Solanum pennellii | reverse complement strand
CCGCCCCCCCGGACCCCCGGGCCAGGGGGCGCGTCGCCCCCCTGGACCCCCCGACTCGCTGACCGGGCAGCGAGACCCCGTCCTTTCTGTTTGTAACGGGTCCGATTCAAGGCATTCAACATATAAGTATACATATTGGTATTTTAAAACAGTAACACATGAAGGCTGAAGTAATTACTAAAGTTGTAAATATGTATGGCAAAAGGTATTAGGGGTGTGGATCCTTAATTTGAATAATGCAATTGGATTTATATTAATGTATGCAAGTTTGAATAGTCTTGGGTTATGAAATAGGTGGGAGTTAATTTATGTATTATAATATATTTTACAACTACAGTAGTGAAGTTAATCTTATTTCAAATGCAATAGTGAGGTTCAAAGTTAGTTAGATGGTTAGAAACTTCATGCTAATCCGAACTTTTCTTTCAAATATTATAGTGAGGTTAATTTATGTTTATATTTTAAACACAAGACTAAATGAAATGATGAAAAGTTTTACCAATAACTTTTTTTTATAATTAAAGCAATTTTGAATTGTATAAATAATCTTAAATAAAGAAGACAGTCTTTGACTCTTTCAAAACATGATGGATTTCTTCTTTTTTTTTTTTGTTTATTCTTCGTTTTTCGAGTTTTAATTAAATTGAAATTCATGCTGAAAAATTTTACAACGGAAAAATGCTTCTTAACATAAAAAATAAAATAAAAATAAAAGAACGCTCCCTAACAAAGGTGACATCATAATCAAGAAAACTTGAATCCAAGAGCTTTGGTTAAGGACGAAAAAATACTTATCACTCACTATGGTAAAAACAACTTTTAGCGACAACAAATATAGACATTAACTAAGTGTGTTAAAATTTTTACCGGCATTAATTAATTATCATTATATTCAGTGTTGCTATAAGCTTCATGAACATTTATAAAAAGTGTAATTGCTGTTAATTAGTCTATTAAAACTTATTTTTGATATAGTAACTCCACCATAATCTGATTTTTACAATAAAACATTCTCTAATAAAAATTTGACGGTCGAAGAAACATTAATAAACTTCAAAGGGAAATTACACTTTTTGCACCTATTTCTATTAAAAACTTGAACATAACCATAAACTTATTTCAAGTTGTTGCTAGTAGATTATTATTTTATTTCATGAAAGGGCATTTTGAAGCCTCCAATAATGCCTTCTCACTTGTGGATTCACCATTTTTTCCTCCTTTCATAAGTGGCCCAAGCAATTCTCCTCTATCAAAAAAGAACTCTGCCTTAACAATCTTGTTACTCTCTTTCTCCAACTGTTTCAAACACAACACAATTCAATTAATTCAAAAATATAATTTATTTTTTTTTTTAAAAAAAAAAAGAAAGGTAATTTTTTGGTAAGTACTTCAAAAATGCCAATTCCAAAGAGCTCAACAAGTTGTCCAGTTGCAACATATCCTTTAAATGGACCATCCATGTAACCCCAATGCCTAAACTTGTACACAATTTCTGGTGGTCCTGAATAAACATGAAGGACTTCGATCGCGAATCCACGTATAAATATTGATCTAAATACATTTTGTGATGATTCAAATGTTTCATCCTCAGGATTATAGACTCTTAGATTTTCTGGCAATGAAGTTTGTAGGAATGTGTTGTAACCACCACCAAGCTTTATAGCTTCTTCCGGTGTTAACCCTTCCCTTCCTATAAAAAATATTAGAGAAAATTCTCTCGAATGATCAAAAAACGATACAGAGAAGACTAGCATGACCCTGTATATATGTATATAACAAAACTTCCCTTTTTAATAAGAGTAACACTTGCATTTAGGTTAGTTACTCTTTTTTCCCCCTGTATTATAATGAAGGAAATTATATATAGACAAAAAAATGTAACAAAAGTGTACCATTGACACTCTTCTTGAACTTTGTTGGATCAACAGATTTCATCTCATTAGGATCTATTTTGTGAACTAATTCCATTTCCCAAGTCTTCAATAGCCTTTGTACTTCATCTTCAACTGATCCTTCAGCCCATACCTAAAAATGAATAGAGGCAAATCCAGCATCTATTAGTATAACATTGAACTTCTATTAAGGTAACTATTAGTATAAACAGTGATTTGAAAAAAAGAGAGAAAATTTATGTAAATCATACAGTAGTAAGAGCTAATTACATTATTTCTCTTACTCTTTTTTAAGTTACAGAAAATCTCTTAAAATTTATGAATATTTGATACATCACTGAACTACCGAATACATATACATAGGAAAGGATATACTTGAGAAAAAATGGATGTATCAGAGAGGATAGGACATTCAGATACATAGGGGGGGAGAGATGTATCTGAGATGAGAGGGGAGAGTTTATATCTGAGAGGGGGATGGAGATGTATCAACGAGAGGAGAGTGATGTATTCGCAAGAAGAATTTTGAAAAATTTTAATCTGAAAAGAGAAACACACATGAGTTCTTTCTTGTTCAAAGAGCTTATCAACAACATCATAACTAGGAGGTCCATTTCTCCATTTTGTGTTTTTGAGCTCTTCATCACTCAAGTAGTCTCTGTATTTGTTTCCCCCTCCTACTATTGAACTTGCCATTTTGATTAATTTGATGATAACTAAACAAACCTTCAGATGAGTTTTTATAGGATCAAAAAGCTAACCTAATACTATAGCAAGTCTTAGTCATGTTTTTGTACTAATTGTCCCTATTTCGTAATCATCTTAAATTTTTATTCTCAAATCGATGGTCTTTAATTTTTGTCTCTGCTTCTCATATAATAAATTTGTGGGCGTAAGTGTATAATATCTAATTCACAAAACATTTTGTCTAAACTTATGACAGAAGTTCTTTAGAAATTCGGTTTTGAAACTAAACTTATACCTCTATTGACATAGAAACTAAGTCATGCCTATTTTCAATCACTTATTTGTTACTTAAAATATCAAAGGACGAAAATTTAAAAATTATAAATTTGAGAGACAAAAATTAAAGACCGCTAAAAAATATGGACTTTTATGCAAATGACCAAGTCTTAATTTGCTTCAAGCTAGTAAAAAAAAATATCAAAAAATCTAGTCATTTTCTCATGGAAATATCCTGGAAATAACGCCTACTAAAGTTCAAACTATATGGATTTAAACTGGGACCTCCAAAGAAACTTTCTATATCGGCTTGTCCATTGTCTATTTTGCCATCTTGATTTCCACCACAAATTCTCAAATATTTTTGATAAATCACTTTTTTGTGAAGTTTTATCATTTCTGGTTATAGATTTTAGAAGAAATATTCAACTTCTAATAAATATGTTTGGTTAAAAAATAATCTTATCACATGATTGACGGCAATTACTAACAACAAAAAATAATAATATGGACAAAAGCAATAAATACAATAATCGCATACTCAAGCTTATCACATATTGATTGGTAGATATATATTAGTTGGAATTAATAAATGATTTGTGTTCTTATGAAATATAAAAGCATTGGGTAATTATAAAAAAAATTAAAAAGCTAAATACTAGTTTTTTTTTAAGTATTTAGAAACTTGAGATATTTGCCAAATATATTTATCAAATAATTTCAAAGTTATATCGTCAAACATTATTTTTCAAAAAAGTTCTCAAATATAGTTGTCGCAAAACGGTACCCAATCTTAATCAATAAAAGATATTATATGTGTTTGATGAGTACCTCCAAATAAAATTTGGCAATTAGCAAAGAAGTAATTTTTCCATCTTTTGTTTGATGTTCTTCCATGATCCAATACTACTCTTCCCTCTTTCACATTTTTTTTTGTATAGAATATTGATCAATGGAAGCAAATTTGAACTTGAATTGCGACTTGTTGGAGTGGAAGTGCCATTATCATAAAGGGAAAAGGCTCAAATATGTCGTTAAACTTTTAGAAAAGACTCATTTATGTTATCAGTTAAAAGTTTGGCTTATTTATGTTATTACCGTTAAAGAAAAGACTAATTCATGTCATTATTTTTTAACACTGGTTTTGCAAAACCATTTTGACACGTGGCTAATTATAATTCAGCCACATCATCAATTTTTCTAATTAAAAAAAATATTAATTTTTATTCAGAATTTTGATTTTTTTATTAAAAATTTGATGACGTGGCCAATTATAATTCAGTCACATCATCAATTTATTTAATAAAAAAATTAATTCAAATATTTTTCTGAGTTATGTTTTTTTGATTAAAAAAATTGATGACGTGACCAAATTATAATTGGCCACGTATCAAAAATGGTTTTGCAAAACCACCATTAAAAAATTATGACAGCCTTTTCATTAAAGATAATGACATAAATGGATCAAACTTTTAACTGATGACATAGATGAGCCTTTTCTAAAAGTTTGATGACATATTTGAGCCTTTTCCCTATCATAAATGTCAAACTTGATGGGCTTATAGTAGTCCAATACAATCAAAATTTCAGCACAATATACATTATATAATCACCATAAAGTACAAAAACCTCAATAATTTGGACACTAATTACATCTTATAATCACCATAAAGTACAAAAACCTCAATAATTTGGACACTAATTACATCTTATTCCAAAAGCTTTCTAAATTATAATAATTCTGATTTTTCAAAAATCACTGTTTACATCCCTACTCTTTCGAAATAGGGCGAAACGTCGCGGCAACTCGAAAAATAATTAATTGATTCAATTTTAACAAAGTTTTAAAAATAAACGAGTTTTAAAAGAGTCGCCACCTAATTTTTAGGAAAAATAGGAAACCAATTATCAATCTACGAAACCAATTCGATTCTAGGTAAGGGGTTTAAATTATTCCGAAGGGAAGGGGTTAGGCACCCTTCGGAATCCACAATTGTGGTTCCCGACTGAATTCATTTTTTTTCAAATTGAGGAAGAATATAAAATAATGTACAGATATAATAAACATGTAATATACACAACAAAATAAAATAATAATCGGCCTAAGGTTTGCCTAACGTCAATATCCACAAAATAATGAATGAAATATAATTCGAACTTTTTCGAATAATTTCAAGGAGAAGCACCTCCGGGTACCTGTAAAGACACTTAGTAAAAGAGTTAGTGCCAAAGTAATATAAATAAAAATAAATAACTCAAATAATAACTAAAAATAAAAATCCGTCTTATTAACATGGGAGGCCTTGGAAATCGACGGTAATTTCTTCATCGGCCATTT
>NC_028640.1:67753915-67894107 GCF_001406875.1 Solanum pennellii | reverse complement strand
CTCGCAATGCATGAATTTTCTGCGAGGTATGAAATCTTCTCGCGATGCATGAATTTTCTGCGAGGTATGAAATCTTCTCGCGATGCAGGAATATTGACTCGCAATGCATGAATATTAACTCGCAATGCGTGAATATTAACTAGTGGTGCATGAATTGACTCTCGATGCATGAATATTAACTCTCGATGCATGAATATTGACTCTCGATGCATGAATATTGACTCGCGATGCATGAATATTGACTCGCAATGCATGAATTAACTCTCGATGCATGAATATTAACTAGTGATGCATGAATTGACTCTCGATGCATGATCTTCTATTGATGCATGATTTTTAACGAGGTCTGGATGGCTCGATAATGTTCCAACTGTAACGAGGTGGATGTCTCGATAATGTTCCAACTGTAACGAGGTGGATGGCTCGATAATGTTCCACTGTAACGAGGTGAATGGCTCGATAATATTCCAACTGTAACGAGGTGGATGCTCGATAATAGTCCAACTTCAAATGAATTTTTGAGATCCTCTCAAAAATTCTGTCCCAGTTTCCATTATGAAGAGAAATGGAAATCTTACTGGGTATATGACCGAGCCGTTGTGGCGCCTACGTATCCCATTGGAGCAGGAATCAGGTCAAACGTAGTTCCCCTTGTGGATGATGAGTGCTGCAAAGAATCTGAAAAATTATCAGTAGAAAATGCACAATATGAACATGATGGAATACGCAAATGGTATCCTTTGCTATATTCAAAGCCTAAAACAAGACATATCACATTTTGGGGATGGACAACCCAATGAAGTAAAATAGGCGTCTCACACATATAAGATTAACTTAATGACACCTTTTATAATGAACAGCTCAAAACACACTTTTTTTTTCTCTTTTTTTTTTTTAAAAAAAAAAAAATAAAATGTGAGGAGATAGTCAAATCTTCACCACGATTGGTACCAACAGTAAGGATTGCAGGTAAATTTCCCATTCTTCTTTTTTTTTTTTTAAAGATTGAATTAAAGTAATTCCTACAGCTTCAAGTGGTTCCTCAAATATACTTAAGGATCAACAAGATCCGTTCATCTTGTTTCAAACAAAGATTTTGAATTGTATCAATCCTCATGTTTCAAGTGCCCTCACGACAAAGGCTAGTCCTATTTCACACATATTTGAAACATTTGATTATAGGACATTTTTCAAAGTGCACTCACACTCACAAGAATGTTCAATGTACACAACTGTGAAACCATATGCTTGACCCTTATGTAAATCTCCACTAATGTGAGAACATTTGGAATGAGATCATGTAGGGCTTGTCATTGGCTTATAACGTAGGCTTAGGGACGGGTAGGATATTTATTTGAGGTAAAAGTGACTGATTCCTCCTTGAGCGTCACACAGAATTTGTGCTCTTAATAATTGGTACGCCTTTGACGTCAGATCCTCTTCATTGTTCTCCCACCTTTCATCTTCTTTTGAATTTTCATTTTAAACGTTTTCCCCCTTCTTTTTTTTTTCTTGAGCTTTTCTCTTCATCTCTTTTTTTTTTTTTTTGAGTCCTTATCCTTTGGAGCTTTCTTTTATTCACTTCTTTATTATAATATTTTTCCCTTTTTTTGTTGGAGTATTTTCTTTCCCTCCTTTCACTGACCCTGTAAGGGTATTCTTTACCTTTCTTTATTTCTTCCACTTTCTTTCTTCCTTTCTCTCTTTTCTCTAGAGGTCTTTGCTTCATTTAATTTGGGAGACTCAATATCTTTGCTTTTGGAAATTTCAAACATGGATCTCCTCTTATAATTCGCACATTCTTTGTGCACTCAAGAAGGTTGGGCCAAGAGAGGATAGTGCTCGTAAGCACTCAAAAGGGTAGTGGTTAAGATGTGGTTGTCCAAATGAAGGTTTCAGGCTCAAAATGGGAAAACTAGGGATTAATGTAATTTGGTAGGCTTTGAAAGGCACAATCGGGTCAAAAAAGGCCTACAATCCTTTCTCAAACCAAACATTACTCATGATTTCGCCTCGAAAAACATTCAGGTCAAGTTCTAGATCAACAGTGTAACACAATTGAACTTTGATCAAAATCTCACCACACAATGCACATGGAACATGAGGTTACTTTTATTCTTATCTTGATTGCATGCAAGAGAATTTTCAAGCATCACAAAAGTACGGATAAGAGGTACCACGAGAACCTGTAGTTTACCGCAAAGTCAGTCTTTTCAATCATATTGAATATATTTACATGCTCTTAACCACATAGGTCCCAACCGAGCTGAAGACATGACCCTCACAGTATGTAAATTTTTTTTTTTTTTTTTAAGAATGATTACCGAACCCGAGAAGGGCTGCCTACGTATCTCATTAATATGAGAATCAGGTGTGCGTAGTTCACGTAGATATACCTTTGAAATATGCACAAACTATATATATATATATATATATATATATGTATGTATATTTTATTTTATTTTTTACTTTTTACTTCTTTTTTTTTTTTTGAAAAAGATAATACCGAACCCAAGAAGGGTTGCCTACGTATCTCATTAACATGAGAATCAGGTACGCGTAGTTCGGCCAGATATGGCTTTGAAAATATGCACAAACTATTTTATAAAGTCTTTTTTTTTTTAAAAAGGATAATACCGAACCCAAGAAGGGTTGCGTACGTATCTCATTAAAAATGAGAATCAGGTACGCGTAGTTCGACCAGATAAGGCATATAATAATTTAAAGATTTAGACAACTCAACGAAATCCCTAGGTCTAGCGCCACTAAACTTTGTAGTCATGAAGTTCTTTTTTTTTTTTTTTTTTAGCCAATAGATTTATAGCCTCTTAATCGTCAACATTTATGCTGTCTGTTGAATGTACTCTACGAATTTCTACAGTAGTCATTTGTTGTACTCTTTTTGGGTTTTTTCTTGGACCTTTGTCTCTTCCCAATTTTCACGAGATCCAAACATCGTTATGACCATCCCCGACTGATGTCGGGGACGGTGTCCCTACAAAAATATGAGAAATATGTGAGAGCAGAACCATCATGCAAAATAACAATAAAAATAAGTGGATGCGACCTCATAGTCAAATACTCCCCTGATTTATCGTTTTGACTTGATATTAACGTCTTGTGAAATAGAAGGACTCGAATTTCGCTAATCCTCTTGTCTCTCGCGACTACGGACAAATAATGGTTTCTAAATCCGAACTTAAATCAATTTTTGCTGGGAAGAAGAACAACTCAAAATGTAAAAGTGTTAGTTCCTGTACATAATGAATAATGTAAAATATTACACAAATAATGAATTAAACACATAACACTGTTTTAATTAAAGACAAACTGAAATATATCACATAGCATACAAACCATTATTACGCATCCTATACAAATATGTGACCCTTTTATGCCTAGGGTAGCCTATCGATTTGAAAGATGTATACGTAATTTGAAATATTTCATTGCCCCAAATCTCAAATTTATACAAATTTTACAAATAAAACTTAATAAGGATACATAATAGGGGAAATGTATACAAAATAATCAGTCCCACACAGGGGTACGACCCTAAACTATGCCTCCACGAAAGATCCTTCTTCTTTCTTGGCTTTTTGTTGTCATCTCCGGGTGCCAATATCTTCGAACAGGTTAGTAGCTGGTGAAGCTCTTTCTTTAACCTAAGCAAACTATAACTTAATTCTTACCCTATGGGACAATGATTTTCTCAAACAGCGTATACATCCTTTAAATTTAAACAAATAAGTATGAGCGTCCATTTAGGCCGTGGGCCGTTTTGGACTCAAGGTGGTCTTCTAATGGGCCCAACACACCTTGGGTGTTGAGTCATCTTAGTAAAAATGCACTATTTTTTGGAATTTTGCTCGGCTCTACGCTAGTTTACTGGGAGTAGGTTGTATTTATAGTGGAAAAGGTAACCCAAGCGGACTACTTGGGCTGGGACAGTTAACGATCATTGACTATCGAGTAGCCAACTACACTCGTCAGGGTGCCCCGAGAAAATCTTTGGTTAATGAACGACTGCGAACCCGCATAATCGTCCTTTAGTGGAAATGAAATAATTGTCGTTTGACGGAAAATATTATGCAATGAATGCAATGATAATATAAACACAAAAAAATAAATAATGAATAAATACAATATACAAATAATCAGCGAAGTATAAAAATACAAGGTATAACATAATAATAAAGCAAAAATTTACTCAATTTGAAAAAATAAATAAATTCATATTGGTTAAAACCTCTAAAACTCCCCAGCGGAGTCGCCATTCTGTTTACATCCCTACTCTTTCGAAATAGGGCGAAACGTCGCGGCAACTCGAAAAATAATTAATTGATTCAATTTTAACAAAGTTTTAAAAATAAACGAGTTTTAAAAGAGTCGCCACCTAATTTTTAGGAAAAATAGGAAACCAATTATCAATCTACGAAACCAATTCGATTCTAGGTAAGGGGTTTAAATTATTCCGAAGGGAAGGGGTTAGGCACCCTTCGGAATCCACAATTGTGGTTCCCGACTGAATTCATTTTTTTTCAAATTGAGGAAGAATATAAAATAATGTACAGATATAATAAACATGTAATATACACAACAAAATAAAATAATAATCGGCCTAAGGTTTGCCTAACGTCAATATCCACAAAATAATGAATGAAATATAATTCGAACTTTTTCGAATAATTTCAACGAGAAGCACCTCCGGGTACCTGTAAAGACACTTAGTAAAAGAGTTAGTGCCAAAGTAATATAAATAAAAATAAATAACTCAAATAATAACTAAAAATAAAAATCCGTCTTATTAACATGGGAGGCCTTGGAAATCGACGGTAATTTCTTCATCGGCCATTTTCAATAATTTTAACAAAACAATTTATATAAACTTAAACTAAAAATTTCCGTCTTTTAAAAATGGAAAGGCCTCTAAACCCGACGGATAGATTTTTCATTGGCCCTTTCAACATATAAAATATATAAACTTGAATTAGAATTCCGTCTTTTTAAAATGGGGAGGCCTCCAAAATCGACGGAGAGTTTTTTTTCATCAGCCCTTAACAATTTCAACAAACAATTTATGTAAACTTAAACTAAAAATTTCCGTCTTTCAAAATGGAAAAGCCTCTAAACCCGACGGATAGATTTTTCATTGGCCCTTTTCAACATATAAAATAGTCATTAAACTAATGCAAATCAATTTAAAGAAAAATGCAATAACCAAATGATAACGGCATAACAAATTGTGATTATAATAATACTAACTAACACCACTGCTGGACATTAAATATTGCTTTTAGACTAACTAAAATAAATTAAGAATAAAGGCTAAATTAATAAAATAATCACACAAAGTCATAAAAGAAATAGAAAAAGTAACACACTAAATATAGTAAAGAAGAAAGAAACAAGAATAACATAACGGTGACAATATTAACAAAATGTTTGATGAAAAATAAGCCAAATAAGTTAGTGGTAATCAATTAGAAGAGAAAAATAACGTTGATGATAATTGAAAGTAGAAAGCAACAAAACAAATTGTCAAACTCATAATACAGATAACTAACCATACTACTACTAATAATAATAATAATAATAATAAAAATAAGAAACTTAACCAAAAAAAATAAAAAATAAAAAATAAAGTCATAAAATCATAACAACACCCATTAGCAATATAAAAATTAACCGAATAAAGTATATAAACAAAGACGAAGCCACATAATTTAGACATAAAAAAATTTAATCACAACTAAGTATGATATATAACAAATCACACCAAACAAAAAATAAAAAAAAATGGATGAAACATTTGAAACAATATACGGTAAAAATGGAACAAAAGCAAGGTAGTCATGGTTAACAGAGACAAAATAAATTTACCTTTTCTCCAGCAAAAATCAGAGATGGAGCTCGCTGCTCAATTGTTGCTGGGAGAGGCAGCGAATTTCAGGTGGATTTGGTTGAATTCTGGCGTAGTTGTCGTTGAGGAAGATGGAGAGGGTGAAGGAGATGTCGCCCACCATAGTTTTGATGAAATACCTGCGAAATGAAGGAGAATCGTGAAAGGGGAAAGGGGAGAGGAGAGGCACCGAGTTTGGTTCATTGTTTAGCTTCGATTCATTGGAACTTTGAGCCCCTCGTCGGAGTGACTCGTTGCAGCAAACAAAAGAGGAAACGAGGGTGGGGTTTTTCCATTGATCTGGCGGTCTGTGGTGATGCGATGGTGATGTGCTTTTGGTGGTCATTTTGGATGGTGATTGTTGGTTATTATCTGTTGTAGAGGTGAAGGAAGAAGGTGGGTCTGATGGTTCTGTGGTTGGCCGGAAAATGGAAGCAAGAGAGAAGAGGGAAAAGGGGAGAAGAGGGAGGGAGAGGGGCTGACGGGAAAGGGAAGAAGGAATGGTGGCGGATGGAGGAGGAAGAGGAGAGGCAGCCCGCCCTTTTTTTTTTAAGGTTTTCTGAAAATTCCTCCCCCCTCTTTTTGACCTAAATAAAGACTCAAAATGGTCTCAAATGACGAACTTAACATTGTGGCCCAAAATTACGAATTTTTAAAAAATTTAAGCCAAAATTGGGTGTCAACAATCACGGATACATTGTTTCTTCGCCATACATAGCAAACAATACATAAGTTGAGTATCATATATATAATTTATATATCAGATACATAACTATAAACTAAATTCGTACTGATTTAGGTTNTAATTCCAGACCTGTCTCCAAAAGGTTCTATGATGCGTTGCATCCTTGTTGAAGTAGTTTGCACCCTTTTTTTTTTTTTTTGAAGAAATTCATTCTTTTGAATGCTCTTGACAAAGACTGAGATAAAATTCGTCAGCTTAAAAAATACAATTTAAATGNATCACGGATACATTGTTTCTTCGCCATACATAGCAAACAATACATAAGTTGAGTATCATATATATAATTTATATATCAGATACATAACTATAAACTAAATTCGTACTGATTTAGGTTGAAATAATTGAAGTTATGCATCAACAATAACATTTGTAACAAATATGTTGTATTAAAAAAAATTGTAATATATATATTTGATAGAGGTGAAGTAATGTACGAGAGTATTAAGAGAGAAAGAAGGAGAAATAAAGTATTTGTACTTATTTCGAATGATAGAAGTTTCTAAGAATTATGTTATTTTTAATCGTGTAATTACGTGATTTTTCCATAGGACACTATTATACACATTCATCATATATACATCGACCAGCCACCATTATACCACTTCAACACCCTAATCAAAATAATAATATCTAAAAAATGAAGAAGATGTAATTGATCCACAAGTTGGTTACATGGAACTTTTTTATTTCGATTTGTAGATTATAGACCATATTGTTTTAGTCGTTTTACCTAATTGTTAGGCCCAAGGCATAAGCATTTTTTGACAAAACAATACAAATCACATTAGTTTAGGTTGTAATTTCATTTTGGACACGCTAGTTTAACAAATTATCTTCTGTACCATTTTTTGTTTCTCGATGCATATATATAACGTGTTCAGATAATATTGTATACATACGGGTCAAATTAGATATAATTCATTTTCGATATATAGTATTCATATTTGATTCGCATGTATCTGAGATACACTCACTCTCACACTCGCCTCTCTCCCTAAGTATTTTTCTTTTCAGAATGTATTTGAGTTTTGTAAATTTTGTGTATTTGTGTATGAGTATCAATTTTATATATCTGGTGTATTGGACTTAATATTTTACGGTGATTATACTTGTTATTATATCAAAATTGTGTTTAATAATCACCTTAATGCACATGTGAAGAAAAAAAAATCCTAGGCGTATATTTTATTTTATTTTTATTTTCCTATTAGAGATTCTAGTTTTCAATTAGTACCCAAAATTATAGGAAATATTCCCCCAATAACTCTTTTTATTTCCTATTTAGGAAAAACAATTCCTTATTATTACTAATATAATAATAGTTTCCAAATTTGTAACCCAATTCCTTCCTAAAACAACAATTTAAAACGAGTAAATAAAATATTCTCCGATTCTTTGTCAAAATGAAATCTTCGATTTACACGTTATTACTATTATTTTTTACCTGTTATATACTCTCTATAAATTATAAATTTTACCAAGCCATAATAATTAACCTTTTCCTCCCACCATGAATATCAATAACAATACCAACGCCGCCGTCAACTCCGCCGCCGTCGCCGTCAAGAAAACTCAAGGGCGGAGGAAAATAGCAATTAAACCAATAGCAAATCAAAACAGTAGGCATGTTACCTTTAGCAAACGCCGTTTAGGTCTCTTCAAAAAAGCTAGTGAACTTTGCATTTTAACCGGTGCTGAAATCGCTATTTTGGTTCAGTCGCTAAAACGACAGCGTTTGTTCACTTTTGGTCATCCGAGCGCCGACGCCGTCATTAACCGGTACCTCACCGGAAAATCAGAGGAACAAAAACCCGCGGGCGATGATCAGTTGAACTATGTGCAACAGAGCAATGAATATTATTCTCAGATCTGTAGAGAATTGGAGTTGGAGAAGAAGGTAAAGGAGGAGATTTTTATTGATGAATCGAAGATGGTGAATGGTGGTAGTAGTAATAACGGAGGAGGAGGATTTTGGTGGAATGAATCGATTGATGAAATGGGAATTGAAGAACTTGAGAAATTTATGTTTGCATTGGAAGAATTGAAGAAGAAAGTAAATATGAGATGTGATGAATTGAGTATGATAAATGGTTCTTCTTCAATGGCGGCGGCGGCGGCGTCTACTTCAAGTATGAATCAAGCTATTGATTATTGTGCTTCCGTTGTTCCTTTTGATTTCAATTACCCAGGAAATGCCCAATTTTGAAGCATTTATTGAACTGCTTAGATTTAAATCACTGATTAGTTATTAATTAATCAAACAATTAACATGTCCTCGTCTATCTTTATTATTGCTAATTGTAATAAAACTGAGTAGTATTGATTCTTGCATTAACATCTTCTTGAGTTGTGTCACAACCAAAAAAGGAAGCTATCTTTTTTTTTGTTAAAAATATGGAGAATTAAATATAATTTCTCTACATAGAATTAATGTGCATTATTATTACGATAAATGTGCATTATTCAGAATTGAACATAATTGTGATAAGTTTTCATTTTCAAGTTTCATAACGTGATAATACGAGAATATGTGAAAACTTAGATATGAATTTGAATAAAAAATCTATTTTGGTTGTTGGACCTATCCAAACCAAAGCACTAATAGTGGCTTAAAGCGTCAAATCGAATGGAACATATAATTTTGTGGGTAAATTAATTACATATTTTTAAGCTTTGTGTTTGAGATCTATGTATATAGATTAGTCAATATAATAAAGTTGTATGGGACTATAGAGTGTTTATCATAGCGGGGTGGTACATAAGTTTGGATTTTTGATATTTTTGGATGAAAGTTTTATCATTATATGTTGGTGGAAAGTGGAGAAAAAAATCATGTCTCACCTAGATAAATGAATCGAAGGCATTAAATAAGACCTATATTTGTTTTCAAAGTCGTGGAAGTTTATTTTGTTACACTATGTTTTTATAGAAGATTATAAGTGTTTGGTTTCACTCCATAAGATGAAATTTTTTTTTCTTAATTCGAATTTAATTATATGTTTATATAAAATCCATGATATATTTTATAATATATTCAAAAATGTTTGGTTTCACTTCATAAGATGTAATTCTCTTTTCCTAATTCGGATATAATTATATGTTTATATAAAATCCATGATATTTTGTATAATATATTCAAAAATGTTTGGTTTCATTCCCTAAGATGAAATTCTCTTTTCCTAGTTTGAATACAATTATATGTTTATATAAAATCCTTGATATTTTTTATAATATATTCAAAAATGTTTGGTTTTCATTCGCTAAAATGAAATTCTCGTTTCCTAATTCGGATATACTTATATTTTTTTTTGTATAAAATCCATGATATCTTTTAAAATATATTCGAAAAGTCACCCCAAAAAAAAATTATTTCACATTCCTAAATATTTGTGCAAATGAAAGATTTCATGCATAAACTACCGATCAAACTTACTATATTTCTTATAAAACTTTATATATTGGTTAGACATAAATAATATGTGACTCTTAAAGTTAAATCAAAAGAGAAAGTGTGTATAATTAATACATATAATATCATGTGGCAAAATAACAAACATCATTTTTACGGTACTTTTTAGCCAAAAACTCTTTTAACACTCACCCTAGTTCACCAATGTTAAATCACCATACTATGTATGAATTTTACAATTTTTATTCTTTTTTATACCTTCTTTCTTATTCAATTTAAATTGACAGTGGTTTTCTAAAAGATGTCCTTAATTAATTTCAAATTTAAATTTTTTTTGTTCTTGTTCATTTTATAGGGATATATGGGGTTTATTATGGCTGATTACATAATTACAAATATAATTTCTACAAAGACTCTATTAAACCAACTTAAATCAGTTTAACGCCTTCAGTACCATTGATTGAACAATGAAACCTAGTGAATCGATATAAAGGGTGATCAGATATAGCTTTCTAGGCAGCAATTGTGCATCAATATAAACAGTTTTACAAAAACTGCTCAGAGCCCAGTGCGATCATCATATCAATTTCACCAGAAAATAAGACTCAGTAAATCAGCAACTATAATCCTCAGATGTGATGAAATGATGACAAATCAGGGGAAGTGAACGGAAGCCATGGGAATGGGAGGCATCGGAAAGACATAATTCTTTTTTTTCCCAATCAAATCGAAAAAATATATAAATCCTTATTACCTTTCGATCCCTCCCACTCCAATAACCTCTACTCCCTCAATTTCACAAATATTCAAAACTGAATCATAAAAAGAAAATTTAATTTCTAATAATCAAAAAGCCAAAAAAAATAGGTTTTAAAAAATGCAGAAAGAAGCCATCAGTAACCAAAGTTCATCCCCAGAAGCTTATGGCTATATACGGTCCGCATCATGGTTTGATCTTTACAAAGATCGCATCACATGGCTCATCTACATATATAAAAAAAAATTAACACAACCAAAAAAAAAAAACGAAAAAAATCGGGAAAAAAATAGTGGAAAGAGCTCAGAAGTTAATATGGGTTTGAGAAATTTCACATCACTAATATCAGAGTGGTGCATGACTTTCTCTAGATATCATCACTGCTCAAATTATTAAACAAAAATAAATCTGTGTGAAAATGTGTTTAGAAGCTGAGATGTGTTTGTCAATGGTGGATATGGGAATATATAAAGTTAAAGTGGACAGCGTAACCCTAATACAATGAATATGGGCTTTTTGTACTCATGGGCCTAACAAATTTAGAGAACAATTCGTATAGGATCCTACTTCTATTTATTCTTTATTCTCATTTCTCAATTTAAAATAGTACTAATCATATTTTTTTATTTCTCTTTACATTTTTTTGATAATTAATAGTTAATTTTTTTTTTAATAAGACAATTATTTTGAATAACTTGTTTTTAATAAGAACAACGGGTGAAGTGCACCGGATGGAGTATAGGAATAATATTATAATTCTAAAAGCTTAATACATAGTCTAGGAATAATATATATGAATTTAATTTAAAACTTAATACATAGTCTAAGTCATGTCAAATAAACTTATTAACTTCTTCATAAAATATTTTAATTTAACACTTTAAATTTTGACCAAAAAAAATATAGAAGTTGTCATTTATCTATTAGATATAAATTAATCATATAAAATATGACATCTTCTAAAATTATACACATTAACTTCAAGTATGAATAGATATTTAGCATATTTAACTTATTGATGTGAATGTCTTTTAATGCATAAATTTTGAGTATAGAATATTTCATACACTAAAATTATGTCTTATAGGAATTATGTATCACTAAATTTATGTCACACATCTTAGAGATAGATTTAAAACACTATATGTTAAAAAACTCACATTATTCAAATTATGTTCCAACTTTAAAATTTTATGCCTTGAAAAGTTTTTACTACTTAAATTTGTGTCTCCAAGGCACAAGTTGTGCCCTTTGCCTACTAAACTTATGTTCAGACAGATTTTCAAAAAGATATTTGAATTGAAAAATTAGATCATTATTAAGAGAAAATGGTCAAGCCTCTAAAATTTATATTTGAACTTCTACTTACACATTTAATTTTATGAGAGTCATGTCGCCAACCTGAATTGTTTAAAACTATAATAATTACACCTTAAAAAGCTTTGACACGTGAAAATTCAATTACTTTATGTTTTTTTCAATCTTTTATAATATCTTTCTACTTTCTCCTATACGCTCCAAATTTCTTCAAATCCTTAAAATAACTTTCTACCCCAACTCTTTCAAATTTCTATTGAATTGTGAGGAACAAAGATGAATATTGATAGCGGGAGCTTGTCAAGATATTCGAGTTTTGCTCGTCGAAGAACATTGAAAAATAAAGTAAAAAAACTATATGCATATCGTTGCTTTGTCGAAGTAGTGCAGCCGAAAGGCTTTGTTGTTATTGTTATTGTCGACCTTACAGTGAGAACAGAGGTTGGTCTTCATTTCCCTTAGAATGGGAGAGAGATAAAAGGAGAGAGAGAAGGCAGAACGGGGTTTTATTGGTGGTTTGAATTTCACCGAAGGCGGCAACAATGGGTGCGAAGAGAGTGGAATTGAAAAAACAAATTGATAAAAGTGAGCAAGAAAAGAGGGAGGATGAACAAAGGCACTAGCAATGCCATTCACGAAGGTCAGCTGGAACGAGTACAATTCTCACGATAAATTGAAATTTGAAATTGATAATTAAAGAATTTATAATAATAAAAATAATAATAATAAAATATTCTCATTTGAGAGTTCAATCGAATTTGATATAAATCTAATTTGATTTTTTTTTCCAAATCTGATCTAGATCTCTTTTTTGGAAGATTGAAATACATGTCATTTTATTTTCTATTGAATTAATTGGTCTTTAAAATTTTTTTAAACGAGTTTATCATTTTGTGAAATTAATAATGGTGAATTCGATGAAGAAATTAAAAATTTGGTCTTTGTTGCTATGAAAAAGAAAGATAATAAATAAGAAAAAAAATAAAAATACATATATTTATAAAAGATATATTAAGAATAATATTTTAATGTTTGTTTTTTGTGCTCATGAGACGCACTTTCTTTGCCAATGAAGCATTCAAGGAGGTAATAATTTTAATTTTAATTACTTTAAGGGTAATAGAATTCTCTTAAAGTGAAAGTATTTAATTAAAAATTCAAATATAAATTCGAGAGGCTTTTTGGCTGTTTTCTCTAAATTACTTAAGATGCTTTGAGAGACAAAAAATTAAGAACCACCCCCTAAAATAGGGACGATCCTTGCAAAAACTTGAAAGTGATATTCAGACATCAACACATTTGAGCCATTTGTATGATGACAAGATATATAAGAGTCACCCCTAATATGTGAGCCGTTTATATAACGGTAAGAATATGAGCTATTTTATAACGATAGATATATCAGCTCCAAATAACAAATTTGAATGACATATAAACCCTTTTCCCTAAATAAAATTCTTAAAACTATTTTGATACAAAATCTTGATAAAATATCCATGTTTCCTTTTAAGAAACTTTGGGAGATTTTACTCAAAGAATCATGTTAGAATGGCTTGTGCTGTGACTCAAAGAATCCAACTTTCATTAAAAACGTAGTTTTAAACAGCTCGTACTATTCTAAATTCAAACAAAATACGACTTTAAATTATTTTTTATCTTGTCAAATACTTTATAATTTATTTCAAGTCATTTTAAATAATGTTTTATATTTTATAAAGTACTTTTAGAAATGAAAAATTCACTTAAAAATAAATTTAATCATAACTTATTTTAAATAATTTTAAATTTATTTTAAATCATGTTTCATATAGTCAAACACTTGGTAAAAAATTAAAAAAAAAACTTACAACTAAGTTGGTAAATAGGCTCTATGTCTTTCACACAATGTGGTTTCACCTCATAAACAAAGCCATTTTGTCTTTCTTCTCCCCCCTTAGTACTCTCTGAGTTGAATTATAAGAACTTTAGTTATAAAAATTTTACTTAATATTTTAATATTTTTTTTATATATAAAAAGAATTTGTTTTTTTCATTTTAAAAAAATAAATTTAGTTTTCACAATATTTTAGAAAAAATTAAAATTATATCAAATATATTAAACTGCCTTCTAATTTTATAGCTTAAATATACCAGGTGACTAACTGAAATTAAAATATTAAAAAAAATATTATTTTCAAAACAAACAAAAAAAATAATATTTAAATTTAATTTAAACTATGAAATTAATATAATCTAATTTAAATTTAAAAATTAATTAAATTAACTTAAAAACAACGCAACCTATCAAATTAAAAAAAGTGATACTCCTTTAAATATCTTGGAATAATCAACCCAATTCAACAAGTTCAATTAAGGGTTTATTTTTGCTAATCAAGTTCTCGAAAAATAGATCAGAATCAGGTAGCAACTGAACTGCTTTATCTTTTTCATACTTTGATTCAATGGCCAAAGCACTAAAAGTCACAAATTTTAATCATCCTCTAAACCAAGTTTGGTATTAAAGAAGAGAGATCTAGAACAACAAGCCAATAATCCACCAAGTTCCAAAATTAAAAATAATCAAAAGAGTTTTTAGAAAATGTTACATAAAATTTGTTGCTTTCACATTATAAAATCAATAAAACTTACACAGCGCAATCCATAAAGTGATCTACCAAACAATAAACTCAGTTGAGCTCACTGAATCAGATTCTAACCTAATCAAACTTAATCTAGACATCTGGTTCAAAAAAAATTCAAATAACAACTTTTTAATTTTCAACTACGGTTAGATCCAAGTTCTGGTATGTATACTAATTTGAAAAGAGTAAACTCAATCAAATAATTAAAAAAAAAAGATGAACTTAGCAAAGGAGATGACAAGTGAAGAAAGGGAGAAGCTAGTGGAAGTCATGGGTATGGGAGGAGTAGGAAAGATTTAATCTCTTTTCCATTTTTTTTTTCAATTAGAAAAAAAAATTAGATTTATCAAATCTTTCCACCCCACCCACAACCAACAACTTCCCAATACTCTCATCCCTTTCAACGCCATCAATATTTTTAGCTCAGATCTAAGAAGCTATGAGAAATTTCTCATCCCTTTCAACGCCATCAATATTTTTAGCTCAGATCTAAGAAGCTATGAGAAATTTCTGAAAAGAGGGTAAGAAATAAGTAGAGAAGTGTGTGTTGCTGCTGTAATGGTTTGCCCAAATATATAGAGATTAAAAAAAGAGGTGAGGAGCAACACACAGGGTTGAAACCCTAATTTATTACAATTACCGTTTTGCCCATCCATAACTTTAAAGGGGTTGTTGGTCGGTGGGGTTACATTAATTTATTCAGTCACAAAACAACATGATTTTTTTTTTATATTTAATTGAATTAGATATCTTTTTAAATTAAATGTTTTTTTGTTTAAGAATAATTTTGAAGTTTATTTTTTAAAAATATTTTCAATTTCAATTTTTGATCTTTTTTTACCCACCCTACTCCTCCAATCCCTCCTCTCCCAAAAAAAATTAATTTATAGTTTGTTTTTAAAAGATATTAAGGATTTTAGTTTGATCTTTTTTTACCCACCCTCCTCCTCCAATCCCTCCTCTCCCAAAAAAAATTAATTTATAGTTTGTTTTTAAAAGATATTAAGGATTTTAGTTTGTTTTTAGAAAAACTACTTTCAAATTCAATTTTTAATTTTTTTTTACTCCAACCCTTCCCCCACTCAAATTATTAAATATTAAAAAGGAAATGACTATTTTGTCTAAAGAATATTAATATACGATCCGCTTGTTTTTTTTTAACATTACAAAGAAGTCGTGTTTTAACAGAAGTCTTCTTGTATATTTGATTTAACACTTTAGTTAATTCAACCAAGACTTACTTTTTCTTTTATATAATTGTGTATGATTATTCTAGTGATCGTGAAAAAATTATCCATGCGTATGATATTTCAATGATGGTGAAAAGATCAATCAAGTATATAAATATATTTTCAGGATCATAATTTTGATCTTATCACTTGCAATATTGTTTGGAATTTCCAATATATCCACATAAATATGATTTTTTTTGTTCGTCCCTTTATTACTTTAGTCATGTAGGTTGTCTGTGGAAAAGACATTGTAGGACTGTTGCTTCGATAAATTTTGTGGTGGCAAACTGTTAGACCCGCAAACTACTTGATCTAACTACGTGCAGACATGTCAAGGACTTGGGCATTGGTCTTGACATGGATGATGGCAAAACAGTGCAACACAAGTTCAAGGTACTTGGGTGTTGGCAAGGCAGCTTGGACGTGCATGGCTTACGTGCGGGCTAAGGGCATTGACAAGACATCATGTTGACTTGATGAGGCAAGGCTGTGAAGACTTGACAATGTCAGGAACAAAGGCNCCCTGAATTATGCTCATCTGAAGTTGCTGCTGAATTGTTCTACAAACATGTGGTTAAGTATTTTGGTGTTCCGGCTGACATTGTGAGTGATAGAGACACAAGGTTCACTGGTAGATTTTGGACAGCATTGTTCAATATGATGGGAACTGAATTAAAATTTTCTACTGCAAATTATCCACAAACAGATGGACAAACGGAAAGAATTAATCACTTGTTGGAAGAATACTTGAGGCACTATGTGACAGCAAATCAACGGAATTGGGTAGCATTGTTAGACACTGTGCAGTTTTGTTATAATCTGCACAAGTCGTCTGCAACAGAAATGAGCCCTTTTGAAATCGTCTTAGGCAGACAGCCTATGACGCCACTAGATGTTGCCAAATCTAAAAATCAGGGAAAGTGTCCAGCAGCATACAGGGTTGCAAGGGACAGACTTGAAATGTTATCTGAGGCACAAAATAGCTTGCGCAAGGCTCAGCAGCGCATGAAGAAATATGCTGATCAACATCGTCGCTCAGTTGAGTTCAATGTGGGTGACAAGGTGTTGCTGAAACTTACCCCACAAATCTGGAAACAGATTGCAAGTAAGACCAGACATCGGGGTTTGATTCCTAATTATGATGGTCTATTCGAAGTGGTGAAACGAGTGGGCGAAGTTGCTTATAGGTTGAAGCTCCCAGAAAGGTTGAAAATCCATCCCACTTTCCATGTGAGTTTCTTGAAACCTTACTTTGCAGATGCAGATGATCCGGACAGAAACAGGTCAAAGAGGGCTCCTCCATCAGTACCTACACAGTATGATGCTGAAATTGAGAAGATCCTTGATCACCGGGTTTTGGGCACAAGTAAGAAGAATACTAAGACTGAATTCTTGGTTCACTGGAAAGGCAAGAGTGCAGCAGATGATGTTTGGGAGAAAGCAAAAGACTTATGACAGTTTGATGCTCAAATCGAGGACTATCTTAAAACAGTCTCGATGAGGACATCGAGTTCAATTGGTGCGGGTGGTCTGTTAGACCCGCAAACTACTTGATCTAACTATGTGCAGACATGTCAAGGACTTGGGCATTGGTCTTGACATGGATGATGGCAAAACAGTGCAACACAAGTTCAAGGTGCTTGGGTGTTGGCAAGGCAGCTTGGACGTGCATGGCTTACGTGCGGGCTAAGGGCATTGGCAAGACATCATGTTGACTTGATGAGGCAAGACTGTGAAGACTTGACAATGTCAGGAACAAAGGCAGTTCACCCGAATTGCTGAAATAAAACTAGGTGTTGGAAGACAGCTAAAATATTCTAAGTGTTGGAAACTGGCAGAAATATTCTAAGTGTTGGAATGAAGCCTGAAATATTCTAAGTGTTAGAATATTAGTATTTCGTGTAGATAAGAATGTAATTTGAATTAGATTCTATCTGTTAGAATATAGCTGTTGGAAAGTTAGTTTTGAACCCTGTGATGACAAGTGTCGGACAAGTGTCATTTGTAACCGCCGCAAGTAACTGCCATTGTGCAGAATTTTGATTTAAAGGTGGAAATTCGTCTAAGGCAGAGACAGAGTGTTTTCTGGCCTTAGACTAATTCGTGAAGCCTTCCTTTGTATTAATTAAAGATTAATAAAGGTTGGGACTGGTTTCTGTAAACTCTGCTGGTTGTTTAACTTTGTTGTTTTAAGTATTTTCTATACTTAGTCAATTTCGTGGGTGCAAGTAGGCTGAGTGCTACAGACTTTGTAAGACTGCCTAGAGTGGTGTGCGATAAAAATAAATCGACCCTCTTTCAATTGGTATCAGAGCACGGTTAAACGATGGTGAAGAACGCAGAACTGTGGGAATTGGCACGAAAAATTGAATCCTTCGTCGGGTTTACTGATGATATTTTGGGAGACCCTACGTTTGTGGATTTATTTACACAAATCATTGAGTTGAAAGTTGACGCTGAGAAAGTTCAGGGAGAGATTGGTGGATATCGACAAAATATTGATAACCACATCACTGAAATCTTGGACTTTCGTACCACAACTACACAAAAACTGGAAGGACTGCAGAAGGAAAATGAGAACCTTCGTGCAGAACTCGTTGTATTGTGTCGGGCTGTGGCTACGTTGAGTTCAACTCGTGTTGAATCATCTAAGGTTAAGATTGCAGAACCTAAGGCCTTTAGTGGCGCAAGGAGTGCTAAAGAACTGGAAATTTCATTTGGGACATGGAACAGTATTTTACTGCTGCAAGGGTGCCTGACGCTGACAAGTTAAATATTACCACAATGTATTTGTCGGGTGATGCTAAACTTTGGTGGAGGACTCGAAATGCAGATGATGTAAGTGTTGGACGTCCTAGAATTGATACATGGGATAAGCTAATAAAAGAAATGCGTGATCAATTTCTTCCTAGCAACGCATCTTGGCTTGCAAGGGATAAATTGAAAAGGCTAAGGCAGACGGGTTCAGTGAGGGAATACATAAAAGAATTTACCTCTGTGATGTTAGACATACAGAATATGTCTGATGAGGATAAACTTCACAACTTCATTTCGGGTATGCAAGGCTGGGCTCAAAACGAACTACGAAGGCAGAATGTTAAAGATCTGCCCGGGGCAATTGCTGCTGCAGATTCGTTGATAGATTTCCGGACGACCCGTCCTTCAACAGACGTCCCCTCCACTTCAAAAACTAAGATCTATGTTGGGATTTGAAAAGGGCCATTCAGGATTTGATCGATTCTAACCGAATTATGGTTGAAAGTNTGTGAAGCCTCCTTTGTATTAATTAAAGATTAATAAAGATTGGGACTGGTTCCTGTAAACTCTGCTGGTTGTTTAACTTTGCTGTTTTAAGTATTTTCTATACTTAGTCAATTTCGTGGGTGCAAGTAGGCTGAGTGTTACAGACTTTGTAAGACTGCCTAGAGTGGTGTGCGATAAAAATAAATCGACCCTCTTTCACAAACCAACTAAATTAGATTTTTTCTATCTCATTAAATGACTCTTTGCTACTTACGATTTTACAATTATTTTTGTAACATACAGGGGTTGTCTGGTGTTTTTTTTTTAATAAATAAATAATGACGTATTTGGTAGTATTTATTGTTAGGTATTATATTCTTTCTAATTCATAATTTAGGAATTTATATAACTAATACATATATACGTTATGGTTAGAATTTATATATTATTTCATATAAAATAATATATAAACAACTAAATTCTTCGTAACTAGTCAACCACAGTGCATAAGTTGTCTCATAATTGATCTCTACATGCTTAATTAAATGTATGAGCAATGCGTTGAAGCCCCCGACTCAACTCAGATCATCCCCACTGCAAGGCCCATTCGGAAAATAGCACAGTTTTCTCCCTATAATAAAAATTTTCTTTCGTTTTAAAATTTAGCACTGTTTAAATTAAAAATAACCTACAATGCCATGAGAGGAGAGTGTTGTTTGCTAGCAAACATATAATAAAATTTGTTTATTTTGAAATTCGACACTAATTAAATAAAAAAATAAACTACAATAAAGCAAAAAAAGAAGTAATGTTTGCAAGAAAACCCAATAGTTCCATGAGGCAGAGAGCGCTTTGATAAAGCCTGCACCCACTGGAAAAAAAGGTTGTCTGCAATAAGAGCCTTTCGATGAAGCCTACACCCACTGGAAAAAAGCAACAATATACCAATAAGGGATCTTAAACAATATAGACGCATCATATCTCTTAACTAGCAAACGCGACCTATTGGGGCTAAAAGATTGGTGCGTCCTCCTAGGCCAGAAATAGATGAGCTAAAACAGGGAGCAGACGACAGTACTATATGTCTTTTGTATGAACAAGCAGATACTTGGACTTAACAAAATGCAGAACTAAGTAGAGAAGTTACCAACATGAAATAATTCCACAAGAATATCCATTTGGAGGACTAGTGCAAAATTCATTCACAAGTAACAGTTAATAGTTGGTACTCATTCGAAGATCGATCGGAATTTGGTATCTGAAAATTTTCTTACTCCAACCATGTCACTATCTGAATTTCCTTCAAACTTTACATATGAAAATCATCAGCAATTCAAATCTTTCCACTACTTCAACCCTGACAGGTAATGATCATGTGCACTCCTAATATAAGTTGCTTACCATATTATCTCAATGTAGAGAAACTCCACAATGGATACTGAATGAACAATATGGTTAGAAGATGAAATCTACACTCTTCTATTGGTCAGATTAAAGCTTTACTATCTCCGTAGGGATGACATCCCTTTGGATTGATGATGTGATCTCTTGCTATGCATCCCACTGTCGCTCATACTCCCTTCCGCAAGATCATCATGTACTTCTGAGAACTCGTTCGTCCATGAGTTAAGCGGAACGACATAACTGTCATCCTTCGAGTTCCTCCTCCTCTCTTCATACCGCTTTACGTTTTCTGATATCTGATGGAAAGTCTTATTTATTCTAGCAATTCCCCTTTCAACTGGTTCGGCAACATGAGATACTGTGAACCTCATATCATCAATTATCTAAAAGATGTGATCACAGAAAACACATTAGTTACACAGTGGGAGAAAAACAAGAAGACATAAAACAACAAAAGAAGACGTCAAGGAATGGTAATCTTACTATTTCACCACTTCCGACAACTAAATCACGAACACTCTGGTGAAATTTTAGACGCTTCTCTCTCTCTTCCGGCCGAGAAATGCGTGCACGGGTAGATCTTTCACAGTCCCGAACTTCCTCTGGATCTGGTGCAGTGTCCAGAGCAGCATAATCTGACAGCACAGCTACATTCCTGACACATCTTTCCCCACGCTTATAAGGCTTTGCTGGGAAAACATAAAGATGCACCAGAGCAGCAACACCCATCTGTTTTTACAAGAAAACATTAGGTAACTGTAATAAACAATTGCCTAACATCTGTGCACCAGACAATTCAAAACATCACACAGAGGAACATATGCAGCAACTGTTATCGAGTAAAAGGTTTTCCCTAATTTGAAATAACAGGTTAAAAAGCAAATCCGGTAAAACAGTGCACCTTCTTAGGTTTGCATTTCTTACCCACCCAAGTAAATTTCTATCAGAAAAATAGATAATTATAATGCTCATGAAGAGTCTGTTCCTACCATAGTGATACTCCACATTGCATACTAACCAGTCTTCTCTACTCAAACGTTGAGAAAAACTACTGCAACAACTTATAGCATAATTTGTCGCTTAATAGGATCAAACATTTCAAGGATTATTCCTAGGCTAAATACTTTTCGAGGGCTTACATTACTGTAAATCTGATGGAATGAACTCTTTTTTATTAATATTTCTATCAGAAATTCGAACTGAAGTATCCCAATGTGGCAAACATAAACATAGAGAGATGAAGGTTGTATAATTCCACTTTGAGCTTAAAACATATCATACTATGCAGCGACATGGTAAAGGCCCTATGTAGGAGTCAATTTTGATTTCTACCATATCATGACATTACCCGGTCTTCAGTTACAGCAACGTCACCCTTCACATCATCTGTTAAATCATAAAACCTACACTTACCAGAACATCAAGTGATGACACTGGCAAGAACAAAGGCACAAATGCACTAACCATTACTATGGGCAGACAATTTCTAATTTTATGCTTCACAAGATTATAAATTACTTTTAAGCTAGCCTTTCAGTGTTGTAAGTTTACCCTGCTGCGCAGTCCCTTACATTCCAACTATTTATTCATATCTTCATCTTCACTGCATTGGTGCTGCCTATCTTTGTTTCTTTCTGCCCAGTTACTCTCATTCATTTAACTCTAGCCTTTTCAGCTCCTCAACACTTCCCGTCTAAAAGTTGAAGAACTTCAGCAACATCTCATTTTTCCTCTCCAATCCCCTGGCTTGACCTTCTCACATAGTACAAGTGCCTCGTAGAAGCTCTCAAATTGCGCACCCCGTTCTCTACCCAATCTAAGGTAATTTTCCTTACCAATGTGGAAGCACTATTCAACCAAGAAGAGTATCTCAGGGCATAATTACACTTTTACTAGCCTCCATTTACTCAAAGTTGTTGCCGCCCAGGTGGCTGCTATCCATTAGCTGCCTAAGTTTGGCTAGTCTTCTCAAGTGGAATCCCTGATTCAAAATCTCAGATTTAAACAGTCTAGACTCTAGAGAGCTCTCGCATAATCCATACATAAGTACATATACTGCATATGCATGTGTCTAATGCAGGACTACATTTATTTCCATGTAACCACGCCCTGATTCATGGGGACTTCACAAGTTCTACACCCAGGGTTTAGATGCCCCACCAAATTGATTTCTCTCGGCCAATGTTCTGGACTGTCGATAATTTTTGGGGTCAAGTAAAAGCACCATGTTTTGGCAATCTTTACCCGAGACTTCAATAATTCTATTCCTCCTATTAAATCTTCAAAAAATCTCCTTCCACTACTCGTGCAACTGATGTTTATTCTGCAATTTAAAAATTGAAATATGGCATTTTTAGACACAAGTCGTGACATCTTGGGCAGGAACTTTGATCTTTGAAATTCTTTGTCCAACTCTTTGCTACAATCGATCCTCAATCCAAAGGAATTAATTAATTCAATAAGAAGTCTCTACTACATGATTCAGATCCACCTTTTCCACTGACCTCAACTAGGGTTACAAAAGCTTCTTTTTTTAAAAAAGGCATCTCCACCACTGTGGTTGGAATAGTAAATGTTATTCTCTCAGCTTCAATCTGACGGATAGACTTAGAGACCACCACATACAAATACAATACCACTAAAGGTGCACTATTAAGTATTGAGAAAAAAAGGGTGCACTCTGTCTTGTAATGGCATCAATCTCCAGAAATCCCCAGCATCTATCACCAACTACTCTAAACATGTTTTATGGTCAAAGGTGAATTGTGAAGTCTAACAACCTTATCTAAACATGCTTGGGTGTTGCAACATGTTTTGGGTGTTCATCTTACTGGTGAATTGTAGAAGTCCACAACCACCAGCAATGAGCCACTTAATGATTATTCTGATACATATCACCCATGATATATTCTATAAGCTTCGACTTTGAAGTAATAGCTAGTGATTATCTCTTTTTTCCAGAAGCAACCTTCCACATTCTCTGCACCCATCTTCTTACTTCTGTGCAAGTCAACCTCTCTTGTTTGATGTCTTCCCAAGCCAGCAAACATATTTGCAGTACTCTTTCCCAGGTTCCTGGCAAAGGATTCGCAGCTGCCACCTACCTATACTTTTAACTTGTTGCCTACTTAATCAACTGATCAATCTCTATCTTAATCCTGGAATTATATCTTCCCGGCTAACTATGACCAAGCTCAGTTAAGTAAATCTCCAGGAAAACTGTCTGGCTCTTTCTCTTACTGAAAATACAAAGATTGTTGCAACATAATAATCATAAAATTTGCTCTTGTATCATCCGTATGCAGATTCTTCCTTTTCCTTCTGAGACCAGACACATGATGCTTGTGATCTATAGCAAAATGTTGCGGTCAGTAGTCAGTACCGGTACAACTGTTGAAGTTTCTTCTTATTTCTACCCATGTATATCAAGACAATTTTTCTGATCAGTTGTCAAGGATTTCCTTCCTAAAAAAACAAGTTCCCCACATGATCCCAGTCACAAGAATTAGCTATTTTTTATTTGCTTTTCTTGTAACTCTATCCCGTGTTTCCACAAGGGATTGCTATATCAATATCTTAATCTTTAGGGATATTAGTATATTTTAGTCCCTTTAATATTAAAACAAATCACATTATGGTCTAGCGACTCTGTTTGAGCACATTTAGCCTTCACTAATTGAAATATGCATCTTTTATCCTTCAGCACGTGTCTTCACAAATTTAATAAATTTATTGACTGTCCTGGATCACTTAAATACACTGAAGTTCATAGCCAGGACAGAGGTCCTCTGTTGGCACAAGAAACTGATTTCTATTCATGAGCCTCTGTTGGCACAAGAAATAGTGATCAAGCAATGACAACTGTAGAAACTGATTCAATAAACACAACTGACCTCAATACAGATGATATAATCCTGGATCCGTGTCTTCAACAGCTGCGCCAAAGAACCTTTGAATGTTCCAAATGACAAAAGAAAGGCAACAGCTATACCTTGCCACCACGTCAAGAATACAATTGACTTGAATACCAGAAACTTCGCCAATGGCTTAATCGGTGCTAATTTAATCTTGGTGACTGAATAAAACTGCACAAGGCAATATAAGGCCCACGTCTGGCTAAAATTAAGAACAACTGCCAAGTACGGATAGCTGCAAGAATTAACATTCAGATTAACATTGTGAAAAGCTTGTGCTTCACGACATATCCAATATATGACATAAAAAATTCAATTGATCCAGAGGCTCGGCTAGAGATCTGCAGTAGAAGAGTCACAAAATAGGTAGAAAAAATACTCCTATCTTTGAAGTATCAAGGAAAACCTGGGTTGACTTACGCGTATCCCCACTCAAATTTGCCTTCACCGTAGATGCCCAAAAGATGAAAAATCACAGCCAGCAAAGCACATATCATCTTAAGTATCATCTGGAAGGAAATCCTTAATTATTCAGTACATAGAAACTTGACGGAACTGTCACAATCCATAGCAAATTACTAGAGGGGCACATACATATTGCACTATCCCAATTTTTACTGCTTGATAGAAGTCAGAACCAAGATACCACTCCCTGATAAAGCAATTCAATGGGAAAGGATGTTCAACAACTCCATATGCATAGGCATCATCCAGCAGAGGCAAGCTGGAACTTACAACACTTTGACTTTCCATAAATTCGATGGTGTTTTTCTCTCCACCTATGTCATGTAGCTCATATGAGAATCATCTTTAAAGAAAGGAACTTCTAAAAGAAAAGAAGCTAGCAAGTAGAGGAGTACGGAGAACTGAGAAAACCATACAACTCCATTGTGACATAAGATGCAAAAGCAACATGGATGGAACAACATTTGGAAAAGGTTGTGCGAATAATAAACACAATTATAGTTACTCTAGCAGACTCTAAGCTGGTAACTGAAGCACTTAAAATTTTCAAGGTGGGATTTTTCCAAGGGACAACTTAAAATAGGTGAAGAGGGCAGCAACCTATGCCTGAAGACATACCTAAGCAGGCTATCAGATACCTCTCGAAGCAATATAATGCAAAAGCCTCATAACAATCGCGTATGATCTCACAGTTGAATGCGGCATTTGAGTCCATTAAAGATAAGAACTGTCAGGTACATGCGAAGAACTGGTCAATCATAAACATAAAGAAAGACAACATGATATTCTAAAATTTAGGGTGATGATAATACTGTAAAATTAGACATATAGGTAGTTGAAGATGCACCCAAGTCAATTTTAACTTAAAAGTACCACATTTTTACCCTTTACATCCATTCCTTGAATTTTTTTTATGACAAGGAAAAAACACCCTTTTCATCCATTCTTTTATGAAATTTTCTTTTTTTGGAACTTATGCTATGCTAGAGCATCTGTACCACCTCATATACTTTATCTGGTTCCTTTATCTAAGTTTTCTCCTGTTTAATTGGTAGTTTAACCATTTGTGTAAGGCTTTCATTTGTATTTAGCTGAGTAAAGAGTACATGTTTCGTTCATCAGTTCTTTTTCATGAGAAATGAATCATGTGGCGATTGCTCAGAAATTATTGTGGACCAAAAAACAATATTAACCAACACTGAAATAAACAGGGAGCCATGAATTCTGTTCCCGAGGCATCATAAAATCCAAACTCGCCCACAAACATATCAAGTGTTCGCCGTAGGAGTACAGGAAATGCAATGCAAAGACATAATCAAAGTCCCAGTAAGTTACCAACTGATTTTATCTTTAATAAAAAATACCTAAATGCAGAACTGACAAAACCCTAAAGTGACTTGTATTTTCTTATCTTAGCCGTTCTTTTACTGTCTTTGTAAGCATATACTTTTGGTAGGTCGTATTTCTCTGCTTGTCCATAGAGAGATTTATTTCAAATAATAATAATAATAACCGCCAATGTCTCAATATGTTTATGACAAACTTTAAAGATCACTTCCAAATAAACTGGAGAAAATGCTAGCATACAAGCTAAAGGTTCTCTTACCGATTCCACTGCATAAACAGGAACCATCAAGATCAGTCCAATCAAAAACTTCTGCTCCTGTGATGATAAATAATTCAGTCGTATCAGTTTCTCTAAGACAATTAAGCTAAGCAATGGAACAACGACCAGGTGTCTGTACAAAAATAACAATACAAGCATGTATTCAATCAAGCACCACAAACTGATCCAAAAAGAAAAGATCAGCAGCCCATATGATCAAATGATGTATGCAAGTAAAAAATAACTTCAAGAAGATTGAGCAGGTGTAAGCAAAAACCTCAGGCTGCTTGTATGCAGCTAGATGCTCAACAATTAGATACATAGACAGGACAACAGCCACCAATACGAAAAAGCCAGCACTGTATACAGCCCAACTATAAACTGGAGATGATTCTGAAACTATCTTCAGCGACCACATTTTTCTAGAATTGCTTGATGATTCACCCAAAGTGATGGAAAATAGTAACGAGACTAAAATTCCCCTCCATCCCATTTTAAGATGCTGCTTCTCAGAATCTCTAGAAATATGGCCCACAATCAGGATGATTCAAAACTCAAGCACCAGCTTCCATGCCACCGAAGATAGAAATGATCACTTTAGCTTCCTTCCTAAACGAACTTATATAAGGCAGGTTGCCTTAGTTTCAACTAGTTTTCTCCAACAGAACCATGAACCAGACATGTGGGCATCAGAAGGATCCCGCATTATACTTCATATCCATAAAAAATTGATGGCAAATGAGGAGGATCAAATTCTTAATATTCGGCCTTCGGGAACCCTGCCACAAACATTTGAATGTAAGACGGAAAAACTTATGCATGACTACTACAATATTACCAATAAGATGATATGGGGGAAATGAAAGAAAAGAAGAAGGAATAACATCCTCAATCGCAATGTAAATAGTTTGAGCGTGACATGTACTAGAGAGACAGGATCTTCATTTTAAATTTCTCTGCTTGCTAGATATTTTTATCAGCTTTCAGCTTCCAGAAAATCCCCTTATCTCATAGAGCCATGGGCAATAGAAAGGTGTAAACCAAGATCCACTTTTTAAAGTCAACATTTTACCAGATAACACAGATGCATCAGTTCTCTTTCCGTAATATAACGGCAACCATTATTAGCCATATATTGACACATCAATAAGCAAAGTCAAATGCAAATCTTTTCAGCATAACATGTTCAAGAAAAGCCAGTACTTGTGCTCTTTCCATGTTTTTACTTGCTAGGATCGCGACCAGGCTTTTGGGTTATGAAAAATCTTTTACTTCATGAAGATGTGACAAACAAAAAGGACTAACCCTAAATCCCTTGTTTGAGGTTACTAATTAAGAAGATACGAGAAATACATCAGAGTTCAACCTTACTATAGCTTCCATGCTGGCATACCACATGCCTCCATTAAAGGACTTAGATGAAGTGCTGGAAGCTAAGGAGATGCAAAACAACGTTGTTGAACTTCAATGGAAGATCAAAAGATGCTTATCGTGAGAGAAGAGCGCAAGAAAACTATGGGGAAGAGTAGTCTACGTGTTACACGCGTTTCATGGTCCAAGCCCAAGAGGAGGAAGATCAGGGCCCACATAGACCCCAAGGGAGCTGAAAATGAAGTCCACAATAGGTTGAGAATCACGCCCAAAAGGTGGAATTCATACCCAAATTCGAGTGACTAGGCGTGAGTTTTTGGTGCAAAATTCGCACTTCTTTTCTTACTTTTTGTTAGGTAGTTTTGGAAAAAAAGCATGGTATTAATTTTACATGCTTTCCTAATTTATAAGTTTCCAAGTTCAAAATTTTCTTGTTAGGTTGTAATACTTATTGTTTCCATAAAAAGTAGGATTCCAGTCACATGCTATTTATGATAGCGTTGGACGATTCCCCCCTATATACAGTGGCGGATTATGTTCTCTTAGACAACAACATCCATAATATTCTTTTGAGAAGGTTTACTGGTATTATATACAAGAGAAGTACACCAATAGTGTGCTCCTGAAGTAATTTCATCAAAAGTATAAAGGAACAACATTCGTAATATTATTGAGTTTTCTTTTCTTTAAACCTTTCAGTATTGGTTACTTGAGTTTTTTCTTACAACCATACTACAATGATTCTTTTAAGAGATAAGATACTTTTTTGCTTGATATTTGTGGTTCTTACTAGATTAATTGAAGAAGGTAACTAGTCTTATATTAATTGTTGTCCTTAATATTCAGTTAGGGATCTAGATCACTTCATCTAAGTTCTTGAATTGAATCTACTAGTTAGGTTTACTACAATCAATTAGTGTTCTTTATTTAGCCTTATATTTATCATTATCCTTAATCCGCTAATTAGGTTTACCACAATTAGTTAGTGTTCTTAGTCATTACTTTGGAGATTCTGAAATTTATTCCTCGAATCTCGTCCATCTTATTTTTATAGTCTTTAATCTTTCTTATTTTCGCTTCCTTATTATTTCCTTATTGTCTAATTGGAAACAACCTCTCTACTTACCCTTCCAGTGGGATTTCATTAGATATGTTGTTGTCATTGTTCTTGCTGCGTTATTTTCTTGTTTTTATTTCAAGTAACCCTATTGATATCACTTAATATACCAACTAGCACTGTTAAACCAAATATTCACACATCAATCGACCAGGTGAAATGAGCACTCAAGAACTATCAATATTAAAATGTTTCACCTATCTTATCACAAATTAGATTATTCGTCCACATGTAGAAGTCTCCTTAAGTTCGCAGGAGAGGAAAAAAAGATATAAACGGTGAATATGATACTCAAGGTTATACTAGATTTTATTATGCTTCAGAGAGCATCAGATCCAATTTTCTCTATTTAGATTCCAAGAACCTTAAGCTGCATACACATCATTATTCTTATTCCTCTCCTCTAGAAGTTCTCCTTGACAGTACAATCTACTATTTGAGTCATTCATGATCTATGAAAATCAAAATTCAGCTAGATGTACAACTACCACTACACCACAATGATCTTCAATGTTTTAAACTTCAAGACTTCTCATATTAAGGACTTCATAAAAACAAAAAACCCAGAATCAAGCAGGCTTGAGTACCTAAATGCTTTCTGACCCTAACGGATAAAAAGGAAATTGATAAGATCCTTATGTTCCAAGAAAGGTCTGATGATGAGTTTAAAAGAAAATAGTGTTCCATTTATTTTATTTTAGGGACACCAAGATAGCTATTCCACCTAATACCAAAATAGAACATATCGAGCCATAACTATGCATCTAGTTTCCAGTAAATGGGTTCAAGAACTCATTATGCACTTCACTATGTTTAAAACGTAGTCTTTACTGATCAAAAAGAGTGTATAACATAGTCCAAACTATCCCAAATGACCATATGAATCAGAAACCCAAACAAAATAATCAAAAAGAATGTATAACATAGTCCAAACTATCCCAAATGACCATATCAGCCAGATAACCCAAACAAAATAATAAAAAAGAGTGTATAACATAGTCCAAACTATCCCAAATGACCATACGAGTCAGATAACCCAAACAAAATAATAAAAGAGAATGTATAACACAGTCCAAACTATCCCAAATGACCATATGAGCCAGATATCCAAACAAAATAAAGAAGGAACATGGCTTTCTCCAGAATAGCAACGGATTAAAAAGCAAAACCACCATACATATAAAACCCACCACCTCTTTTGAAGCGTCTTACATAAATTACACCTAAAAAAGAAACCACTCCAACAATTAACAAACCAGCAGACAAGTAAATTCCACCTCTTTCGATTTCTATCACATAAACAAAGCTTTAAAAGGAAAAGGTGAAATTGCCACAGCATGGGCATTCCAACATTTCTATTGGCAAAAAGAGAGTTCCCAAGCACAAGCCCAGTAAAACCCCACAAACACCAATTAATTTTCTACTGAACAGCTTTCATCAATCACAAAATTCCCATACAAACTAATAACTAATCCCACCACCTTCTTCAAACTAAACCTAGAAAAAAAAACCATTCCAACAATTAACAAACCAGCAGAGAAGTAAATTCCACCTCTTTAAATTTCTCTCACATAAACTAAGTTTTAAAAGGAAAATATGGAATTGCCAAAACACGAGCACTCCAATACATTTCTATTGGCAAAAGAAAGGAGTTAACCCACCGTTTCCAAGTACATAGCCAAGTAAAGCACCAATTAATTTTCTACCAAACAGCTTTCATCAATCACAAAACTACCATACAAAGTCATCGCTAATCCCACAACCTTCTTCGAATTCAAAAAAAAGTTCATCCGCAAACTGTAACCAAAAGTACAACAGAAAAAAAAAAGGAAAAGTTAGAACGAACCCTAGAAAGTGCAGCAAGAGTGTCGCGCAAGGGAAGCTACAACAATTCTTCAAAGCTCTCCCTGAATGAAAATTCAAAAACAACAACAACAAGAACAAACAATGCCGTAAAACAGAAATCGTAAGGAGAAAGATGAATTGATCTAACAATTTTTCTCCAGAAAATTTGAATTGAATAGCTGCTGTTCTTCAAGAGTTGCGTATAGCATTTGCATATTATTTCTTCTCGTTTTTAGCTTTGCTTCGGCAGTTGGGTTGGGCGAAAAATGAAATTCGAGAATACACTTATGAAACCAATGCCATTAAAGTGACAGCTCGGTGTATACTTTTTCGTATCACAGATTAGTATCTGACCGTTCAATTTATGGGGATGATTGATCGAACGGTTAATAGTAAACTAGGGGCAGTATCTTTAGCGTCACGTTGCAAATGCTTAATTTTTATAGGGATACGTGCTATAAACTGTCCACGTAAGCGTGATTGCATGGCCGTAGGGTAGTTTTTAAGGTTACACGTCATGATTATATTGTGATGTGACTTGTTTGTTTGATTGCTTAATTAGTAAGGATTACAATTCCGACGTTTTCTAAGCGAATTCGAATTTAATCTCAACAAAAAAAGATTATGGATAGAGGTGTTCGTAGTTTGGTTTAAAATGATTATATTAATAAAATCAATTTAATTAGTTTTTAAAAATTTTAAAATCAAATCAAATCAAATTAAATGAAAAAAAATCATTGATTTGGTTACTATCGGTTTGATTCTATTTTTCTGATTTATTCAATTTGAAATTAATAATTTTTTTGAGGACGTATACATCTCGATAAACACAAATATCAAGTACATGAACAATTTACAGAAAAGTTAATATCAGTTCAGTCAAACAATTAAGTAATATTACAGTTATCATTACACGAACAAAGTAATTCATTTAAGGAAAGATGTGACTATTTTAAGTGAAGTACAGTAAGTAAAGACTAAAATAAATTTTAATGGATTTGGATTTGAGATTGTTATACTTGGACTAAATGTTGTGCTTGAGAAAATGGTAAAGTTAACACTTAAGTTAATTAAAATTTCACAAAATATTTAAAATTTATTTATGAATAATATATAAATAATTATAAAATTTATGTATCAAATGTATCGATTCGGTTTGATTATTTTTGCGATTGTTTTTTAGTATAATCAAAACCAAACCAAATAGTATCGATTTTCAAAATTTAAAAAACCAAATCTAACCAAACTAAACCGAATATCAAAATTTTTTAATCAGATTACGATTTAATTTAATTGTTAACCATAGTCATGAACAACCCTAATTATGACACGTCAATTTTAGAACAAACAATCAAATAGATTATATTACCAAAGAATATTGTGTAATAGATGAACAACTTTTTTATTAATTAGATTTATTGAATTGAGTCTTGAATATGAAAAAATCTTTAATTCAAAAAGTTTTCTTCTAAATATGCCTCTACGAGCGCAAATTAGATTAATTTAATCAACTATATTGCAAATGTGTTTGCTTCAATATTATTTCCATACAAATTATCACAATTAATATTATATGCTTCTTTATTCATTTTAATTTATCCATTATATTAAAAATAATTCACTTAAGCATATACAAAATAAATATATATTTTACATAGCTTAATAAGGCGGAAGGCGAAGCCGAGGCAAGAGCAAGGGTTGACAAAGAAAAATTCAATCTCTGTTTCATTCTGAATGGTTGGTCGGTTGGCCAGGAAGTCATTGAAGCATCACACAGATGACAGATGCTCTTCCAGCTCTCACCTACTCTGAGCAAGAGTTGACAGAGAATAATTCAATCTCTGTTTCATTCTGAATGGTTGGTCGGTTGGCCAGGAAGTCATTAAAGCATCACACAGATGACAGATACTCTTCGAGCTCTCACCTATTCTAACCTTGCCAAACTGAGAATGCAGCAGGTGAGATAAGAAGTATGTGATCAATGCCTTGGATCTATAACAGAGACCACTTCTTCTTCCCTGTTTGGGCATTTTAATATTAATTATCAATTATCTAAATCACTCCTCCTTATTTAAGATTATATATCATTAATATTAATGTTGTAGTAAAATATGCACTTCATTTATTATTTTAAAGACATATGCAAAGTTATTATGAAATATAAATGAACGAAAGAAGTATCTACTCTTATAAATGAGTTATTATATGAAAATTTATTTGCTAGTATAATATTACATATTTGTTCAATTGGTTTAATTTTTTCCAAAAAATTAAAGAATGAGAATAATCTACTTCCCTAATTAAAGAAAATGAAATAGGGTTAAAATTACTCATGAATTATACGAAATAGATCACTTGTATCTTTCTTTATATTTTGAGATAAAAAATACTCCCGTTATTATTCTAAGAGACCACAAATACCTTCAAGAGTTAACAAAATCCCAACATATCATCCCTGGAGATTTACATTGAATATAACACTAAATTATGATTTTTGTGTTTTTCTCTTCATTGTTTTTAAAAACTCGCAAATGATGTTGATCGAGGAGGAGTTTGAAGACACTTGTTTTATATTTATGTCATATGTAGACGCGTAAAATGTACAATAATGCATTATGTAATAGGAGATTTGAGCCGAGAAGTAATTTTGATGATTCTCATAATGATATTGGATGTTTTTAATATTGATAATACATGTTATTTATTTTGTAATATTAGGTTGCAACCGAAAATTATTTATCATATTTTCTTGTTTAAATAATAGGTTTTACTAGCGAATGGATATTGCAGTCACTTCAAATACTCAAAATCTTTAGCGGCGATATTTTTGGAATTTTGTGGTGACATTCACCGCAGCTAAAAAGTGTAGTTTTGTTGAAGTAAATCCTAGTTAGCAACACAGAGATGGAGGGTTTAGTCTCATATGACTTACCACGTCACTAAAAATTGGGTAATTAAATGTTGAGGATATTTGTAGAGACTGAAGTCTGTACTTTGATCCTAAACCTTAGTAATGCATTTTTTTTTAATGAAAAGACAATCTTATTAGCTCACAAGCACAGCTTCTGCACCAATGAGATGCACATCACATTCCCCTTTAAATACGATATGATACGATGCATTATGACACAACCATCATACAGAGTATAGAGGTTGCTATCTCTGAAGCTAATTAATTATTTTCCACAAAACTACAGAAATCAACTGTAACATGTGTATTTGACAACCATGTACATAAAGTGAACAAAAAGATGGCATCCATTGATATTTTACCAGAACATCAACACCAACTTGCTAATAAACTTGTCCAACTCTGCATCAACCTTTCTGCAGAGACAAATTGAGAATTAAAGGACTAAATGACTTTTCTGAGTTATTGAATATTTAGGAAAAAATAAACAATTGACTTATAGTTGTACAATAAACAGCTACAGAAATAGTGTTGTTTCTGATGCAAAACAAAAAGTTTTGATGCATACCTGATATGTTGCTGATATATTCTTAGACCACATAGTACACAATTAATTACGCTGGTTATGAAGTCGATGTAACATGGTTATCAGAAGGTATTTCAACTAGGGAATAAAATCAGCTGAAATTTGAACTAGAGCGTCAGTCTCATTAGTCACCTGGAAGAAGGTATTTCTAAAAGAACCCACTCAGCTTATATACTGATACTTAGAGAATGTACATCCAGCTCTCCAAGACCACTGCAGGGGGAATGTCTCTTTGGTTCAATAGATCATACACATATAGATTACATAGAGACCCAAGACTCTCATTCTGCTATCCTTAGGCTACTAACATACCATTGTCAGCTATATAATTTAATGCCAATAAATTAGTCAAAATCTAAAATCCGCTCAACACTTTATAATTTTTAAATTCATAGTGCATCATTGCTTCAAATGGAAGATGCAAGGAAAAACATACTTACCTATTATCGCCAGATGCACATGTACATGTGTATGAACAATACCTATTGCCGCCATACATGTAGGTATGGTAAAGAAACATGCTTTCTAACTGATACTCTTTTCTCCCTTCATTGTTTTCCTCATAACCTACACAAAAAGAATGCAACTGGTAGTAAAAGGATAAGAGAATAGGTGGAAAGCAGATAATATACTAGGACACTCATAGCTAAGAAACACAATACGAAAGATACTAAAGAAATTATGCCATGGATAATCCCCAGAAAATAATGGAAAGTGTAAGTGATACACTAGCAATAAGTTGCGTCTACAATAGCCAGATTAATTATAAACGGGAGTGTGGAAAACCTTGCTAAAGCAAATATATCACTAAACCTTTCAAGTGCTTTCCCAACATTACATAGTATAATTCTTCCATTTATAGGGGAAAGAAATTGGTTTCATATTTGATCGATATTCAAACACGTAAACATTTGACTGCCGCCAACCAAGCTCAACCTTGTCTCAACCAATTGAAGCATCACTCTCTTATTAAAGAGCCTACTGATTCAACAACTCAAAGAATACAACGAGAAAACACCCATCGAATACAAACATTTACTCTCTTTTTTCGGGGTGAATACAAACATTTATCTCAAATGGTAAGGTGATAGAAGCAAAGATTTGCTCATTCCTTAGAGGATTAGAAGATGTTTCTGATTATTTACCCTAAACACCAATGTTGTATTTGAATTTGTTATTTGATCGTTGACAAAAAGATAAGTTAAACAAGAAAGGGAAGTATAGAAATACAAGAGGATCATAATCCTGCTGAAAAGACAAATCACAAAAGAACATAAGTCAAAAACCTGTCATGGCGTGCTGACTTGCAAGTTGATATATATCAACATTTGACTCTCGTAATCATCAAGAATATATAAGAAATAAAAACCTTGGGCAAAAGTGTTGCAAGTTTTTATGTGAAAATGGATGTCTCGATTTCCAATGTCTTGACAATTTCTTTTTGTAACTGAGAAATCCCCGAAAGCTAGCTACCACATAGTTCAAATCATGGTGGACAATGGGTCTGCCATTCTACCTTTCTCCACTAAAATACAAGGATTTCGTCCACAACAATGTCTAAACTCATGATATGCACCTAACCAACATATCACACACTACACTTGAAAAAAAGAAAGGGGGTCAAATTTAGGCTCGTTCCCTTCCACTGCACAGCCGCGCTAGCAGGTACTACAAGCCCTATGTTCCACATATCTAGCCAGCTCGTGGCATAGCAATTACATTCACTGGAGATGCTCACTTTGTTTGGAATGAAGATGGATGAACAGGCACTTGAGCCTAGAACTGATGAAAATTCAGGGAAAACATGGAAGCAGTCACTATATTGAGGGGCAAGACATGAGAGTGACGTAAGAAAAAAGTAGATCAGAAAGCGCCTTCAAAACTACCCCATTTATCCAAAAGAGAAGGGGCCCATTTATTTGCATGATCCCTGCAAATTTAACCCTATCTATACGCAGAGCCACTCCCCTAGCGGCTCTACTAAACCAAAGCCTTGCGGGTTGTCTTGACAAAATATTTTAAAGCAAGTTGCAGATACCAAATAAAAGAAGTACAAGATCTAATTAGGAAAATATGCAGGATGTTTTAACAAAATTAAGAAGACTAAATGAAAGTTTCCATGAAAAAAAAGAACAATACTGACCTCAACATGAGCTTCAAGAGATTAGCATATTGAATCAGAGCAAGCTTCGAGTCGGACTTCATAAAACAGCAAACAGTTAGGATAGGGTGCAATGTGTTAAATCTATCTGGAACTTACAGGCATAACGAGTCAACAACCACTGTAGGAGTTTGAACTCCAACAAGAACTGCTTCAGCCATGAAGATCAGCTGAATGTCATCTTTCCAAATTTGAAAAAACTATTGACAAAAAGATATTATTGGGCAGGAAAAATGACGATAGCTAGACACTATGGATAGCTTTGAATTACCAACATCATTCACTAAATAACTGCTTGCAAACGAACAGGTTGTTAGAATATGGTACTCATAATTTATTTACTTTAAAACAGCTAACATATCGTATATATTAGTAAGATTATACAAAGACTGTATAACCATCCATAATTACAGGACTGTACAGAGACCAAACATACAGCTCCACTATCATCTAGAAGGAGTTTAAAATATCAAAAATTGAATCAAGATCTTCTACACATGTTCCTTTACACCAAAAATACAAAAGTACCAAACACTTCAACTTCATCTTTCTGGATATGACTTGATTTATCGTCAAAGCATCTTTTGTTCCTTTCTTCCCATATTGTCCACTAAATAGAGGTTGGAATGACCTTCGATCTCTCCTTCTGGCTTGAGTTGCCTCTAAGATTATTTTCTTCATGCAACTTATTCATCAGCATTTTTGCTTCTCAACATATAACACACTGCCTAATTACTCTGCAACAGCTAGAGTACTACTTGTTGTTGATCAGCCAATCAAGTCAATAAAAAGAACCTATACCTAATGAAACAAGTTTACAAGGTAACACTAACTAGTAAAAATCAAAAGAATAAAGATAAAAGAAAAGTCTGCAGCCTACAAAACACGAACATCGATGGCAATGGAATTTGAGTCGCTTTTTGAGCGATCAAGTTGGAAGAGGCAAACATCTCCTACTTTTAGCTTGTTGCTTGAAAAGAAATCATGCCAGCCTCTGGTAATACAAGCATATAGAGTCTTCCCACCATTGCAAATTCTCAGACTCACAGGACATGATTTACCCGACGGGCCTGTTAACGTCATGGTTGTATTCTGAAAGAGTGCATTTGACTGACAAAACTCTGTGGGTATATGCTGTCATAAGAGCACATTAGAGAAATTTAGGAAAAGATCATATTGAATATGTTTAGGCACTACAATAAAAAATTCATTGTTTGTGTTGTCAGAGGTTTGGATAAAAGAAAAGAAGAGTTAAAAGCTCACCATATAAGGAGAACGTTTTCTCACGTTATATTCTTTTATTCTTGCCGTGAACTCAGAACTTCCTTTCATGCATTGGTAGTGAGGTTGATCTCCCTCAACTTTCCTTTTCTCTACAGAAAGTAAGAAATAGAGCATCAAAGCCAATAGAAATGTACATTGGAACACTCCTCTAGATTACCCTCCTTTCCACTTTTCTGAAATACTCATCATAGACATGGCTTTAACAATGTTACAAAAGATGAAACTTTTCTTATTCCATATCAGTTTCTTGATTGATATAACAGTACCTTCTTCTTCTTTCTTTCGACAAGATTGATTGCCATAATAGTAAAACAACTATACCAAGTTAAAGTATAAGCAATAGTACAACTACAAGCATATTTTCCTTAACAGATATGTCCCTAAATCAGACAACGCATCTGTTCATAATACACATTTTTAAAAAAAAATAAAATCGACAATCAAATCTTTGTCTATATCCATATTCAGCTTAGGAATATTAGATTCAACTGTAGGGAAGCAAAGCAAAAGAATCTGGAGATCTATTAAAGGTAAGGTGTTTGGTTGTTGTCCTTGATCTTAGGCAGGATTATAATTTCTTACTATAAATGTATCAATATGAAAAGTAATTTCTATACACCAATAGAGGAAAAATAACAACTTTAGGGAAATTACCTGTTCCGGGCTGAGCAGAGTTCACCTTTTTCTTTTTCTCCTGGGAAGGTACTACTTCACTCTTCTCCAACAACTTCTTATCACAGCCAGTTGAATCAAGAAGTGTAACACTGAAACGCATATCACCCAAGTGCTCAAACACAGCAAAATCTCCAACTCTTAGGTCATGATTTTGCACAAATTCCTCCCAACCCTTATCAAACGAGATAATGCCCTTCTCGGATCGATTAATTTCAACATTCCATGTATCTTTGCCCTTTATTATTGTCCCCTTTTCTGATTTATCCCCTTTTAGCTTCGGAAAAAAAGCTGGTGGAATTGTCTGCAATACCAGGTGAATTGAACAAAAATTGGAATATACTATCAAAAACACCATAAATTCTGGAAGTTTCTCTTCCGTTCATATAGAAAACTGATACCACCCAAAAAAAAAATTAAAAAAATTAAGAAAAAATAGAAAGAAATGGCAGTGATATCTTACAAGTTTAGAGTGAAAACCAGGCACCATAACCTTGAAGAAACGTCTGCTAATCGGAAGTTCCGACGAAGAAGACTGCATCGTTAAATTCGTCGGAGTAATCGATTGCTATACTGGAAACAGTTTGTTTTTTATATATATATAAGAGATTTTGCCCAAAAGTTCCGTCGGAATTGTTTTTAGGGTTCCGTCGGAATTAAGGGTGTGAAAAAAGAAAATGACCGATTAATAAATCAAATCCAGATTGTTTTTTATTTTTTTACCTTTTTAATATTATGTTATCGACTATGGATAACCAGATTATAGTATACTTATATAAATATTAAACTTTAATTTAATGTTGGTATCTTACTAACTAAATTCATAACTCATTAAGATTATAGTACATCTATATAACTATCAAAAAAATTTAATATCAGTATCTTATTAGTTACTTTTTAAAAGGTTCTATCTTTTTTAAAATATTATATTTCTTTATCCGTCAAAATAAAGTAAAAAAAATGAACAAATAATTAAAAATAAAGAAAATAGTAGAATGTTATTTTTGTCATTTAGTTGTTAATTCACATTATTGTTCTAGTTTTTTTTTTTTAGAGTTCTTCTCCGGTTAGTCATTGATTCTTCTATTTTATGGGCATTGTGTAAGTTTACATTATTGTCATGTTGCGCTTAATTATTGGAGAAGTTATACATTTATTTTATGAGTTTTTTATTGATTAAATCAAAAATCAAAACGTTAAGGACAAATAATCGATAAATTAAAAATTAAAAAAAAATCTTAGTAATTGATAATTGATCTAGCATATTTAAAAATTGATAAATCAAACCGATAGTGAATGGAATCAAATTGAATCAACCAATACACACCCTTGGCGGAGAGAAATAAAAGTGTTACCAAAATGTGTTTGGAAGGTAAAAAGTAAACCTCTGATTAATTAAAAAAAAATATTTGATCAGGAAAACTATCAGAATTATTTCAATTATTTATACTATCTTACCAAATAAATAGAAATTCATAACAAAAATATAATATACTATTAAAAAGAAAAGTAAAGCATTTATGGATTAAACCTTAGTCTCATAAAAAAGTAAACACAAACATGAGTAATCGCGTACCATATTTATTAAGTAATTTGTTGATCAACATCATTAGTATCATTAGTAACTATATAATTATGTTTTTACTCCGTGAATATTTCATCACTTCATTAATATTCTCGCAAAATATTATGTAGATATAAATGATGGATTTTTTATTTTATTTTTTTACAAATATGAACTTGTAAAATTTTTGTATTTGGAAAATGTAAAATCATGATGTGAAATTCCCAAACAAAGCCTTTTGGAGAGTTTGAAATTATTCATAAGATGAAATTACATATGTCCAAATATTGAGTGTCTCTTGATTTCAAATCACAAGATGAAATAGCATGTTCAATTGCCTACTTAAAATATATCAAAGGGGAAAAATAAACATAACATTAATAACTACCTTCACAGAAACTACTGTAAGATGTACTGTACCATATGTAAGCTTTATGTGATTCCAAATAACAGTCAGGACATGAGAACAGATATGCTACAAGACTACAAGTCAAGAGAAGTATCTTAGGAATATGAGAACACTACATGTACACAACAAATCTAGACATGAAAAGTGGCACACAGATGAGGTGGTCTCAAAACCTTCTCACTTGGGCAGGACGCGGAAGCTATGAAAGACGATGATTACAGTGGCTACACAATGTATTTATGGGAATTTTCATCAGCAAACTCAGCTCGTTATGTACTTCTGCAGAATCCAAGTATCCCCCTTTAGACTAAAAATGAAAGATACTGTCATCATACAACTGCCCCTGAAAGGGTTGTACAATGATTATAGTGATTGCTAGCTGAATGTAGATTTTACCTGTGATTCTATATTTTCAGATTTTCACAAGCTACTGTAGAGTCCAAAATTCAAAGCATATTGGTGCTTATACGAGCGATTCTCTGAGCTTCTTCAAGGTCCTTCAAGAATCTATAGGTCCACCAGATCCATTACACACAAAGATTTCAGTTAACTGAATGCTAAAACTAAATAAACCTTATGAAGAGTTCAATGTAACTGGGAGACGATGAGGAATAACAATCAAAAAACATGTTCTGAATGATGGAAATAAGCTTCAGGACTCCAATGTGTGAAGAAAACGTCAAATATAGAATGATGGTTGGCGTACAAGGGAGAGCATACCTTTTAGAATTTAGAAGGGAAGAACCACCAAGTATAAAACGAATCCCAGAGTTCGTAGAGTTCTGTAGAGCAACCGAACGTGACTCTTCATATGTTGTCCCACCAACAACGAAGATCACCACTTCCTGTGGCCTGTATGTGATGAACAATTTATTTTTAGCCACATGAATAGTTTAAGCACCATAATATTTTTGTCCATGTTCCACCTCATCTTGAACCCTAAAAACGTGAGGAAGTTTAGTTGACCTCATTTCAAATATAAAGTTTGGAAAACTACAAAGAGAAGAGAAAAAAGTTTTAAAGGTCTGTGAAGCAGGAGCTAGAGTTGGTTTTGGTATATATTTTAAAGGTTCCAACCATTCCGAAGTTGAATAACCTGCCGCTGGAAAGAAGCTTTTCTTTTGCCTTGGGTGGAGGAGGAACGCAACATGCATCTGTATCAAACAGATCTTGAAGGCAGGAGAGGACGCACGTTAGTCGAAGCAGTGTCATTCTAAACCGCTTCATCGAATATTTTAAACTGAATATACCTACAAACAATATGAAAATGTGGATATATAAACAGTGAATGACACCGCTTGACAGACAATGCCACGTGGTCTGATGGTCTTACGCTTGAAATTGCAGAAGCACACTGGGTGTTCGAAATTAGCTTCATGCGCAATTATTTTTTTCAAATTTTATTGGATTTAACCAATGTGCCAAAACACTTGCTCTTAAAAATCAGAGTTATAAAAATATAATTCAACTAACATGAAGTTATTCTAGCATCTCTCATGTCGATATAGTAATTTATTTCACTACTTCAAGTGTTGACACCACTTACAAAAGATTCTGTGTACATCACTGCTTGAAGGGGTGTGCATTACGTGTATGTATACATGATTTCAGACATAGCTCAGTATCCGTATTATTAGTCTTATATTTGTACTGATTTCTGTGTTATTCTGCATTAGCAGAGATTTCTAAGACTTGCCAACACAGGTAAGCTAAGAGGGTGTGCCGATGATCTTGTAGGGTCTTTAGACTCGCACTTTTGATGTTTTTGTGTGTGCAGGAGCTACAGATGGCAACCACGTAGCAGGTACCTAAATTATTTCAGCTTTCTTCAGTCCAGTTCAGTCGAGGTGAGTACTGTTGGATCATGGTGCGTTCTTCTTCTTAAGCAGGCATTGGAAAGACTATAACCCTTTTCTTCTTTTATGTAAATATGGTTTTTCAGTACTACCTAAGTAGTGACTGAAATACAAATGCTACTAGTGTCAAAAAAAAAAGACTTGGTACTTCTCGTATTTTGTATTCAAACTAGTAGCTTCATGATTCGGCCATTTATGGGATTTTTGGCCACACTCAGTAGTTGGATAATGTATTCGCACTATTGGTATATTCTTTATTTTTCTACGCATTTAGCTTAGAGTTCACCTAATGGGTAGTAAGCTCTTCAGGTGCCCTGTCGCGGCCTAAGTGCCAGATAAAAGTCGTGACAATAAGGTCTTCCACATTGCCAGTGTGCATTGAAACTGTAGTCACATAGAAAGGATGGTTGCCAAAAGGAAACATTGTGCAAGACTTAGAGGAGATCAAAATACGATCCGCTATTGCAACACGGATCTTCTTAGAGTGTCCCACATTGATTGAAGGAATGTATTGTGATCTTCTTATATGGTTTTGGGCATTCCTTACCGCATGAGTGAACTCTTTTGGGTTGAGTTAGGCCCATGGTCAATTTTCTTAATATGGTGTCAGAGTCAACCCTATTCTTGATTCTCCAGCACCTATAATTGTGGAAAACCCCAAGAACATTTTGGAGAATAAAGCTTAGGAGATGGTTTGTATTCATGGTCGACCTAGGACAAATTTCATTCTTTATTAGGAATCTTCGAATATGTGAGTAATCTGATCTATTTTTGTAGTTCGATTCGATTCCTAGGCCTTAGAGAAGGTAATTGGGGCCCTAGGGAGAATTTTGATTCATCTAAGGTGGGAAAATCCCAATACTAGAGAAGAGAAAGGGCGACCTAGAGCAATCTAATCTCCTACTTTTGTAGTTTGATTCCTAGGCCACAGAGAATATCATTGTAGCCCTGGAGAAGAATTTGAATTCATATAATGTGGGAAAATCATAAGACTCTTGAGCTCTTAAGAAAGGTTATTCTTGATTTATTTATCGTAATTCACTTATGTAACATTAACATAAAATTGGTAGTTTTAGGTGAATTAATGGTGGAAAAACTCTGTTTTGGGTGGAATAATCATGAGGTTTGCCTAAGGTTTGGGATATGGATATAATTGGAGAATATTTAGGTCTATTCTGATGTATTTTGTACTTATGTTGCTATTTTAGACCAAAAACAAGCTAAAGATTCACAAAATGAGTCAAAGATCACGAGTAAACTTTCTACAATAGTTGTTTAGCACCAGGTAGGCTAGGTTTTCTACACTGAATAGTTAGACATGTATTTTATTTTATAATATTCTTGGAGATGAACAAAAGGTTTCATTCATAGGCCTTTGGGCACGGAGTCTGAATGGAAAGGTTGTTGTTTATTGTTGTTAAGGCGGGAAAAGATAATGACTAAGGGTCGGATTTTCTAGTTCTTGATTGTTAACCCAGAGTTTTCTTGTTGGAGTGGTTTGATGGTAATTGTAAGGTTAGGTGTTATGAAATTAATGGTGTTTAGTATTGAATAATATAAGTGTGGTCTCTCTAACAGCTTAACCTTTTAAATGAGATGGTCACAAACTTGAACATGATATCAGAGCTTCAATGATCTTGGTATAAAAAAAAAAAAGTTGACACCGCCGGCGGGCAGCTATGACCCATATATGCCGCCCGTCTGGCTATTGGTTATGTTAACAAAAGTAGGACCAATGCATGAACTCCATATTCAGGGGAAGAAAATTTAGTCAAAGAGGTATCGTGAATCAATTTCAATTGCTCCAATAGCTAGGTTATTAATTTCAATCACAACATTGTGGCTTCAGTATCGGAGATACATACTTACTATGAGAAAGATCTCATGAATGCCAGAATTATTTATGGAAGTAGTTGCACTTCCTGTGTCAAACTGCTAGAGTTCTACTTAGTCTCTTGGGGCACTAAAACTAGAGAAAAGGCTCAATCCTGTATGGAAATAGTAAAATTTGAAATATCATTGCAGCTCAGCTGACTGACCTTGCTTGCTGAAAGTGATTTCCTACATAAGGGTAGTCCACATCTCTCAATCGACCCCTGGTGATGTTCTCCATAGTCTGGAATAGAAGTGGTTGATGCTGGGTATACACATTCTCAACCCCCTGTGACAAAAGACAACTGTAAACTACTAACATCTACATCTAGAAGGCGTAGGAAAGTAAAATAAGAATCATTTCTGGAGGAGGATAATGTTCCAGAAGTTACACAGCAGGAGGAGGATATTTTAACTTAATAGAGTCATCTGTGAGATACTTCTGTTCAAACCATTTGGAATTCTAGCATTTCGAGAAAGGTGGATTCTTTTACAACGTGTGCAGTGTGTGATGCTGTTCTGATGGGAAACGGTTTAAGGAATAGAAGATTTATTATCATTAGTAGTTGCTGTATCAGCAAACAATGTGAAGAGGTTACTGATCACCTGCTGTTACATTGTCGCTTTGCCTTAAGAGTTAAATTGGTGTTTTCTGTTATGAAAATACAACGGGTTATCCTAAAAAGAGTAGCAGACATGTCAATAAGTTGGTGGACAAAACAAGAATTAGAATCAAACAGAAGCATATTATGGAAAATAGCAGCATTTTGTCACCTTTATTAAAAAAAAAATTATGTCTATATTATATCGTTGTATAACCAGGAAATTCCTGTTTGTATAAAAGATTGTGTATATTGCTCGAACGCTTAATGTGTACTTGTAATACAAAACCTACTTGGTGTAACCTAAAGAAATACTTCTGTTTAATCAAAAACATGTTAAAATGAACTTAGAGACACAAAAATAGGTCTATCAATGACCTTTTTAAGTTCTCTGCAAGCACCGTGAACTAAAAAATACAGCCATGGCCGAAGGGATCAATAAATTGTCTATAATGTGACATTTTCTTTTCTCAAGTACAAATGCTTGAGGAGATGTTTCTACCATCCTATATTACTTTAAACTTCTGGTTTTTGTTAATATTACAGAGACAGAAAGAAAGTATTCTAGTTCTAGACACACCTTGAGCCCACGAGCCATGTTACGTGCAATGTTCAGGAGATCTCTGTTCCCGTACAGATCTCCAGTTCTCTTATCAACTCCTGCTTGCTTTAGAAGGAATTGCACTAGCTTCAAACCATAACCAATAAAAATGACTTCATTTGTCAGATAAGATTGTCAATTTAACATCAAGTGCAGATTAACGATAGAAGAAAACCTACTTTGATATCAATCCCTACATATAAACTATAAGCAACAACCAGCATGGACTAAACAAGACCACTGACTTTGTACCTACTTAAATGAAACATAATAACCAAGCATTCAGAGAATAGAATAGTTATTCCTCTTTTTATCCCTTTTTGTACAAACATCATAGCATAAACAGAAAAGTAGAATCTTTAAGGCCAGGCCATCAAAATATCTTTGAAGACCATCAGAAGCAATCACTTTTTAGCACCCACAAACAGATCAGATCAATCAACATAACGAATAAGCACATTAACCGTTAGCTAAAAGAAAAATGGCCTTTACAGAAGGCACTGAGTGAGGTCCTAATTATCTTCTTTTACTCTTTCACAAGGAGATATTGGGCAGGGGCAGAATAACTTGTAAGATACAGGTAATAAAAGTAAACAGAACCAAGATAGCATGACTAACACAAAAAAGAATCTGAAAAGGGGAAATAATCATAGTACTCCTCCTTACCCCAGGCTTATACTTGGGCGACCGAGATGCTAATTTGTTGAATAGCTGCATGAGTTGAACAGGACTCTCCTTCTCATAGCGCAAGGCGTACAGCATGACAAGGCGCAGGCGGTCAACATCAGAGATATTATCATTATTCAATAGATTTGTCACAGCCTGTAGACATAGCAGAATAAAAAAGAAATTACACCCAAAAAGATCTGTCTTCCACTGATTTTCAAATCATAAAGTCACTAGTTTTAAGTAAAAGACAACTCAAACTGCACAATAGCACATCACTTGGCAGATATCTGAATTCTAAACACAAATAACATGTTTCAAAGATTTGAAATTTGTGTTTACAGAGTTTCTACAACCAGGGTACCAATAACATGTATATAGTAATGGCAACATACTACTTTGCAATAAATCTCAAGTCATGATTTAAGCTAAGAACTCACCCGAAAAAAAGAGTTAAGTTACAACTGCAGTGAAATGATCAGAAACCAATAGCGTCAAACATATCAATGATGTAAGGTGAATTATTTTAGTACAGAAAGGCAGAACATTTTTTTTATCAAAAGAAACTTAGTATTTGATTGAACTAAACTTGTCACCTCTTCTTTTCTTTTAGGAGATGCAAACACTTGTATCATTTATAGAATCAAAAATATTGCTCAGGGCCTGCGAACTCATTGACATATTAATAATTTCAAAGATTCCAAAACAATATATATGTTGTATTTAGAATAGCCACTTTATAGATGGATATCACAAATTAGATACAAATACAACTGTATATTTATGACACCATCTAGGTTTAGCATCAAAAAGCCTGGATGGGGAGAGACACAGTCGAACCAGATACAGAAAATTGTTGAAATTGGAATTCAAGTCATCAAGGGGAAGGTAGATAAACCAGTGTTGACCCATGAGACGAGGGGTTTGGAGATGGGATTTACCTCAAAAATATTAAATGAAAAATGAAGACAACACGGATTGACAATACGTTATGATTTATGTTTTATTATTATCATTATCATTATTTATGAGAATTTCTGCATAGCCTAACAACAAAAAACATGGTAAATAAAGAGAGCCTTTCCAAAAGTTCCTAGATCATTAAAAAAAATTCCAAACACATGAACAAAATCTTATAAGAGACAAACTATGGTAACAGCAGAAAAGCTCTTCCAATTTGTGCTTTCTTTACAATTTCTGTTTACGCCTAATTGGTCCCAAAATCATAGCAATTTGTAACACTGGAGAACAGGTGTATCAATAAAATTGAAAGGCAAATAAAATACTTTACAGAAGAATAAAAAAAGTTGTTGAACACGTCCCCATGCACATTGTTAGCAGAATCATTACCAACACGAATATGTATCCTTAAAGTTGAAGTCCATGCCATAGCTAGCCTATCCATTTACCAAACAGGTGGAAGTGATCAATCCTACTAATCCTTGGCCCCCAATTTCAACTGATACGAAGTAACCCTGTCACCTCCACCAGCTTGGTGACAGTAATACACATTACCAAAACAAGCACAATATGAACTCAAAGTGTACATGCCTTGGTTGATGAATGCATATGCTAACCACAAAATAAAACCACATTAGTGTATATATATCTTTCTAGTATGCAAGGTTACTTGATACAACCTAAGCTCTTGTCGTCAAGGATTTTGTCCATACATGATTGTGTGCATCATGTGCAGCAGTGTTTACAAAGTACTTGCAAGTTGCAACAGTAAGTGCCCGTTTCGATTAACCTACTTTTAGGTACTTTTAACATTTAAGTAGTTTTTTAGTTTTGGAGGTGTCTGGAAAGGTTATAAAGTACTTTTAAGCACCCATTTTAGGCCAAAAAAGTATTAAAATGAGTCAAAAGTAAAAAGCAGGGTACCATCTACTTATGATTTTTAACTTTTGACTTATAAGTTTAACTTTTTATAAGCCCATCCAAACAGGCCCCAAATCTTTCATCCCCTCATCCCTCATCCCCTCTCATAAACAACTCATTGACTATCAGTTTACATTAGAAGTATTTATTCGTTAAAACAACTTCAAATACAGTTGCAACATAGAAGTTAAAGAAATCAGTGTTGCTTAAAAGCAGAGTTACCTTGGTTTAGTTACATATTCAACGTGATCAAAGGAAATTTAGAATGTGAACTAGTTTATCAGAGAGAAAAGGATTTAAGCATACAAAACTTGGTCCAAATAACCACCACAAGTAGAAAACAGGAAAAGACAACCAAAATTTTCCTTATTTATCTACTCAAGTTCCAAAATTTTCCTTATTTCTCTACTCAAGTTCTCCGCATATTTTTTCCATAATAATAAGAATATTATGCTTCAATCCTGGAGGAACAAACTACCTCGAATGCTGCCCCTTGTCCACCATTGCAAGCCAACTCTTGTTCCGTCTGTGAAACCAACATCAGTTTTCGCTCTTCAACTATTTTGCTCATTTCTGTAACCAGTGTCACGTGCTTAGAAACATTCCCTTGCATTTTTCGGTATTCTGGGTAGTTGTCTACAAATTTAGCCATGTCCTCTGCAAAGATGCAAACATTATAAACAGAAGCTTCCTTTTTAGTAGAAAAATACTATGTTTGAGTGAATTGCAACATAAACACTTGCTGTACAGCCCAAGCTACAATACAAACCTATCGTCTGGATATTCTGGTTACTTTTTGCCACTTGTTGGAAGTCGTCCACCATTTTCTTAATATTCATTCCAATATCTCCGAAGTTCTCATACATATTTGCTTTGAAAAATGCATCTTGCTCAGATGACAGTACAACCTCCTGAAAGCATAAAAAATCAACAGCAAATGAATCACTGTGGAAAAGACAACAAGGTAGTATTTAGATACAAGAGGAAAGAGCTTTTTGACCTGTTGATCTTTTGGCAACTTGCCCACGTTTTTCAGGTTGACCTTATTATCTTGAATGCCTATCAACTCATGAACCATTGCCTGCAGAAGTACATAAACAAACGAGTAGCATTATGTGACACTCCGAGGTGACTTGAAGAAGAAAAAGAGGGGGAGGCACAATTTGTTAGAAATGACAAACATGGAGAACTTACTGACTACCCATACCTGATAGGTCCACTGATTAAGCAGTGCAGTCACGGGGTCATCCCGCCTATCAATTATTAGCAACAATGGAGACACTTCTGTTCTTCTGAAATCAAAAAGGCCACTCTCCTGCTGGTACATCAGCTTCTGCAATATGAATGAAACACATGTTCAACTTATTCCTTTTCCAATCTCAAATATCCAAAACCAACTATACCTTCGACCCTAAGCAGGGGAAATGAAATAAACCTAATAATAGAACTTGTTAGGCTACAAAGCACGATCAATTAAAGTTGAGGGAAAAGAAAGAAACATCTGACGTGCTTACAGAAGCTTCATGTGCTATTCTTTTCGCAATATCAGATGTCCTTGAATATCGAATAATAGGCCTTCGCTTTAACGCCAAGAAAACTGCAGACATTCCATCAACAATTCGATCACAGAACTGCTGCAATCCTGATGGATCTACAACTGCTGGGAGCATATACATGTGGTTTGCGGCCATATTTAACGTGAAATGGTAAGGGTCCAACGCAACAAAATCTGCATAAAATTCCTGCAAATCACGTCAATAATCATGTAACATAGCGAATATCTAGTTTCAACTACAAATTTAAACAAGTTACAGGCTACAACAAATTTTTAGAGCTCTAATAGAAATATGTATCAGCAACGATTTCTTAATCATTATTTTCTTTAAGAGGGTAACATTTTTTTTATGACTATTTGCTGCATAAAAACTGCACCTATCCATACTTACAGGGGATACAGGAAGCTGTACTAAGCTATAACCATCTTACAGATCTTAGAACATCAATAGAAGATTCTATGTCTTCTATATATTCATGTTTATACACCAACAATAGAAAAGGGCAAGGCCTTTCATCTTCAGTTTCTGGATAGTGGATAGAGCTATAATTCCTTAAATTTTTCAATACTATACAATATTCTTTTTGATTACGAATTATTTCCCCTTTTTTAGAAGGTAACATATTGGTTATATGAATCTTCAGCACAAAGATTGTGCTTGAAACCAAAAGATGTTTACACAAAAACCAAACTACAATCCTTGCTCTTCTTACAAGGAAACTAAAACCTGTAAAATAGCAGAAAATGATAAATCTAAGCATACCTGCAACTGCTGGACAACTTCATGCTCATCTGAATCGGCTAGCATATGAAGTTGAGTATCTTTCAAAATATTGGAGAAAACTGTGCAATAAAAAGGATATATGAAATGTGTCATTCTTGAGAAACTCAGACAACAGTGTCGAAACTAAGTTCTTCTGAAAAATACCAGTTCGCAGACGTATATTAGCAGATTTTTCATGCCATCCAATTAAAGAGGACATACTTACAAAGGTGATATTCTCCAAATCGTGGCTTAGCTAGTTGACGACGCATATGCTGGATATTCTCTGATGTTGGCCTCAGAAAATAAACTGCTTTAAGATGTGACATGGATTCTTTGGACATGGCAATAGAATCTACCAGCTCCACCAGGAACACCTCCTTCTTCAGAAGCTCTGACTGAGAGTACACAACACTAACAGAACTAACCTGCTCATCAAGAGTAAAAAGTAAACACCACTCTGTATTGCACTTCTCAGAATTGATGAGATGTGAGACTCAACAATAACATAATTGACCTCAGGTTTATTAAGTTCTACACCTGATTTGGCAACACTGATTTATGAATGGATAACATTAACACGGGAAGACATTTTGCAGATATAACCAACTAAAACGAAACTTGCACTTAACATCGTAGTATTTCATCCCAAATAGAAATAGAATTTGCTTTAGCCCCAAGAGGAAGTCCAAAAATATATGGTCGGCAAATAATCAATATTACATCCCAAAGTTTCTTCTAGATGGTTAATATTCCGAATCACTTTCTCAGGAAAACGACTATTTTTGGAGTAGTTGATTGCTTATTTGTACATTCTTTTGGTAGTTAAGTTGGTAAAATATGGCCACGAATGATGTAATTCTGTTTAACTATCTAGTAGAAGCTTTACCAGAATAATAATTAGGGTGTGAAGAGAAACCATCGAATTGGAAAAAGGTAAAATCTTTCTCTTGGACGGAAGATGGGTTCTAACAGTGTATTAGACCCATTGTCTACATACACTATGTCACTATTTAATGCATGTGGACAATGGGTCTAATACACTGTAGAACCAATCCAATAGAAAAATTTTACCTTTATAGATGCCTTCATCGTTAGAAGCTGCTACACTCGGTTGGAAAAACCAGCACCTATTCCTCTGTGGCCCTGGAAAACCATTTGGTGGAGTAAAGCTTTATACAAAGTGAAATATCATTTGGTTGATATTAAAGAGGCTTATCTTACTCCTAACAATTAACAGAAAAGGGGTTCTGCTAGGGGTTCTGCTGAGCAACAGATGTTGTCTTTGCAAGAAAAGGAAGAGAACATTAACCACTTCTTTCTTCACCGCAAGTATAATTCTCAGTTTAGGGATATGGTCTTCAACATTCTAGGTATAAGTGGTGCTCCTATTCTTTCTGGTGCACAATTTTTCTGCAACCACAGATTTTTCAAGGAAAAGAAGATTATATTCTTGGCGCAATTGTACATTTTGCTTAGGCTTTGGTACAACATGGCCCTTTAAGATGTAAATGACAGCTTAACCATTGTTGACTTCTAAGTGCATTAAATAACTTGCAATGGCTCATCTTTTTGGTCGTAATCTTTCCTGGCATTCACTTATGCAGGTATTTCAATAAGATTAACACTACACCTAACTATAAAAAGTGTGTACATATAGGTAGAATGTACATATAGGTAGAAAAAGAAAAGGCTTAATTGATTTTTCAAGAAAGAAAGGCTTAAATGTCAAAGAAGACTATCCTCCATAAAACCATCCCACACCAAACTGATGTATCCAATTGATAATCTAATTAGAAGAGGAAAGAGCTAGTATTTTAAAGCAAACCATCCTACAGAATCCAGAATCCACACCTAATACACCCTTACAGTAGAGAACTAACTTCCACCAAGAAAGTTGTTGCACATGCAACACACACTCTCTTTTAGGTATAATGTAAAGATGATTTTATTTAAGCTAGTACCAAGAAAATATTGCAGAAGTGTACAGAAAAAGACAATCACAATGACTTCATTATATCTTTGCCATCGTGGAGTTCAAAAACCAAAAAGATGATCATGCGGACCCAGGATTTGAACATGACAGGGGCACCACCAGGCGGATGCACGTTAGTGGAAGCAGTGTCATGCAACACCCTTCATCGAAAATTTTATTTCGCACAAAAAAACCTGCTGTAGTTGGATTGATAAATATCAAACGAGAAAAAATAAAACAGTGGCTCATCCTGCAGTTTGATGGATGTGAATCCACTTTACATATTAAAGTCCTCTTTGAAACTCACTACCGACGCATTTAATATGCTTTTTTAAATCTTTTTTTTAAAAAAAGAATGACAAGAAGAATGCAACGAACACTGGTGATCACACTTGCGCAGAGGGACTAAGCAACGAGTTGGACCAGTGCACCTGATCAACATTTGTGTCTCTGGGTGTCTAACAAGATATATGATCATTTATAAAGGTATAACACATATACAAGATATTTTCCGAAGTTAACAGGGTTCTATGACCCATCACCCTTCCATGTGGGTCCACCTCTGGTTCCAGTTTCTGCATCTGGTGTTGGTGCACCGGAGGAACAAACTATGAATACATTCAGATTCAACTAGAGATAAATGTAGATTCTTTTCTTCGGAACATCTCTCATCTCTTTCCAGCCAAATATTCCATGCGATACATAATGGGGAAGTCAAACAAATTCGTTTGAGATTGTTCCCAATGCTCTATTCCTGCCTGCTTGACATTAGATTCTTGACATCCTTGGGCATTATGTACTACACCCAAAAAATATACAGAAATAATGTCCAAAATTGCCGGGTTGAGTTAAAATGCAGTAGAAGAATCAGTGGTTTCCCCTGCTATTTCACAAACAAAACATTACATTTGCTACAGGATGAAATTCCACTCCTTTGTAAAGTGTCCAACGTTAGGCAAGCATTCTTTGTAGCCAACCAACCAAAAACAAGCCTCTTTGGAAGAGCTTTTGTTTTCCAAATCACTTCCCATGGCCACTCAACTTTCCAATTTTCAGCTAGATTTTGTAGCAACTTGCACAGAGAATGCACCACTATTACTTTTTTCCTAAGAAGGTAAGGTAAAAATACACCATGATTACCCGCCAACCAAAACCACCTATGTTTGTTGTTCTCATCCTGTTTAATTGGCCTTAATAAATTCAATGTTTCACAAGCTTCATCCACCTCCTGATCATTAAAAATTCTTCTAGAAAAGTAAAATCTTTATAACAATCTGTTACCATGCAATACATAAAATAGGAAATGAACTTTGATTTGGCATCTCCCAAGATGATCAGACCAGTTTTTTGTTTTCTTACTATTTCCAATTTTCAACTACATACATAGTGAATTCCGAAAGATGACAAATACTTTTTCCAAATTGTATTCTTGTAAGCGGCTGCCACAGGGGTAAGGCTTCCAGAAGTTCACTTGTTTATATTTGCGTTTATCATATCCTTCTAAGTCTCCTCTTTTTTCTTCGTTTAGTCTCCATAACATATATAATAAAGCATATTCTATTCATTTTCCTACAGACAAAGGCCATTAATAAGTTGGTTGCATAAAATCTTCCGGAACAGGCAGCTTTTGCTAGAAAAGAAGCCAACATGGTAGGCAACACATTTGAGACAAAGATATTGAAATGAGAAGAAATCCAATTGTAAAGGAGTTACAGGGTTTTCATCTATTAGGCAACTAGCCCAGCCCACTGGTGATATTGTCCAATTTGGATCTAAACCACACGACTTCAAAGTGCATCAGTAGGGTCTAATGCTTATTTCCTTACATACGCAGTACATCTCCCATGTTTGCCTGATGCCGGATTTGCCTAGTGTGTGATGCCTCATATTTGGCTTGTTGTTGCAGAGAGCATTCACGACTAGTGAATCATAAAACTTGTAAATTGTACTTGTTGTGCAGTGACATTTCAATCATGGTCATGTCACTTGAAACAATGCTCCACTCAAGCACATAAGTAAGTAGCACCAAATGGGAGCTAAATCTGTAGAAAGTACAAACATCTACTCACCCCAACCTATGTATGGAAATAACAAAATCATTACAATATATATATCATTTTACAACTAGATTACACCTAAAACCAAAAACGATAAGCATGCGGATTTCAAACACTGAAAGGTTCTCTTCTTCATTCATTCTTCATATAAAACATCTATCATTTCTCCATCCACCCTTCCCAAAATGCAAATCGTGACTGCTTTGATAAGCTCCTGATATGTCTTCCAGCTATATAGAGTCTCATGATGCCTTAGGCATCATTCAGATCTTCCATGTTCCAAATCATGCCTGAATCTACTCCAGCAAGAAACAACATTTTGATCCTTTATCTTCAGAATTCATGAACAGCAGCTTATATCTCTTTGAAAGTATAATGGCTGCTCCAGTATCAAATTTATAATCAACAGTGCATCAAACACAAACTAGCACGGTAAGGTGTGAACATCGCCTAGAGTCTAGTCACCTCATCCAACCTCATAACTTCACCAACAAGAAAGGGTTTCGCATCTTTGCTTATCACTTCCATGACATCTCTATGACTTTGGAGCTTATGTGGGGCCCTATCACACACATACACCACCAGAGTCTTCATAAGATCTCTGGGGCGAGGATCCATCACTACCACAACCAATGATAACACCTTCTATGCTTTCTTCTCCTTTTTCAGATGTATTAAGCAAATATCTGATGAGTTAGGAATTATTAATACCATGTCTGTATCTCAAAATCTACCCCCATATCCTCAATGATCAAATTGTTAATGTAGCCTCAGCAATGAGCACTTCCATTTTCCTTTAGTGTTTCATTGACCACATTGCTAACAATTCTTGGTTAGACCTGTATATCTTTATAGGGATGCTATTCAGAGAATTCTGGTCTTCAAATAACTCCTAAGTTGTCTTAAAAGACAATGTTTTAGTACAAAATGAAACAAAGCTAATAGATACAGAATGGGTAAAAATGATTCACTTAGCTAACCCAACTAATATAAAAGTAGTTGACTGTTTGATAAACTGATTGAAGCTCAAGAGTTCTTTTTTTCTTTCTTTGGTAACTACATGTTGGTTTTGATGCACTTGAGCCGAGGTCTTCCAAAAACCGCCTTTCTACCTCCTCAAGCTAGTGTTCTGCATACGCTCTACCTTCCCCAAACCCCACTTACTGGAATTTTACTGGCTACATTGTTGTTGTTGTTTGATAATTACATATTAACTCAAACAAAAAGAGCATCAGATCACAGGATTTATCACTCAAAAAGGCGACATTTAATAAGTTATATTGCACTGAACTTGAATTATCCCCCACACTTACCCATTATCAGATCAGACAACAACCCTCATCAACCTCGATGTAACATTCACTATCATCACAAAAATTAATAATTTACAAAACACATATGCACAAACAAAGAAGCAGACAAAAGGGTTTCTTTAAATTGGAAAGAAAAGAACAAACCGTAGAAGAATCAAGAATGAGGACTTTCATCCCAGAAATGTCTTGCAATATGCGATTGATATAGTCCCTCACCGCTGCTACAAGTACCATTTTTTTTTTAATTCCTTGTATGATTTCAGCAATCCAAATCCAAAAATAGGCAGAGAAATTGATCTGGTGAATTCAGTGGAGAAAATTGTTTCAGATCTCAGCTAATCTTTGGAGGGAATTAAAGAACATTGAGGAGTTTGATGAAGAAAAATAAAAAAGATTGGTCGTAAACTGACCCAGTTAAGTTTTCTATTAAAAAAAAAATCATTTCCGTTTTATTTGATTTTTATTAAATGTCTATCTATCTTTAAAATCAAATTAATTTAAATTTTTATATTTGAGAAAAGTATTTTTTATTTAAAATATTTAGATTTAAAATCGAGTCTTTCGATTAAAGAAAAAATCAGAGCCATTCATCATCCGTACCACATTTTGATGAGAACACAATGACTTTGAATGATTATTTTTTTTGTGTTGGTTTTAATTTTTCATTAAGTATGATTTTTCCATTAAGGAATGACCCAAAAAAATGAGATTAAATGGAAAATGTTTTAAAAGAACTTACTCAAAATAAAAATAATTTGACTTCTCAAATAATAAAAGTTGCTATATAAATTGATAAGAGGAAATAAGATATAGTTTGATTTATTGACAAGTTATGGAGAGGTTATTTTATATTTATATGTGGTCACATTATTATATGGGAATGAAATGGAAATTATACAGACTACATAAAAAATTTTGCTTAATTTTAGTATTGTTTAATACATGTATTTTTTTCTTCTATATTATTTATCATATATAAAAGAATGGTTGAATAATTAATAGGTGGTTGAATATTGGTGGACTATATTTATTATGCAGTTGAGAGATAAAAATCATATAGTTGTTAGGAAGAAATCTTACATGGTTCATTATAATTTTCAATCTTTGTTATTGTTATAATATACTCCTTTAACTATTTATTTTATTTTACAAAAAAGTTTTTGTTCGAAGTGTTGATTTAATGGATCTAGTTTATGCATATGATTTATGAATCATGAATTTGATGGTAAAATCGTGAAAAATAGTCAAGAAGCGATTGCATATGGTTTCATTTCAAATAATATGAGTCTGATATTTTGTAAGAATAACCGACAAAAAGTATGATAGAGTGATAAATTTTATTTCATTTAACAAACAAATTTAAGGTGAATTAACTTGATTGGAAGTTAGAAACCAACGAAAGTTGTAGTGGAATAGTAAATATTCTTTTCATCCTTAATAAAAGTTTCGAATTCGATTTTCATGAGTGCAGAGTCGCCTTTATTAGAGAGCATTTTACCCTCTAATATGAGACTTGACTTCCTGATGTGGATCTAGATTCAATCAGGTTTTGTGGATGCCTAACACTAGACAGGAAATATAAAAAAAATTAACTTAGATAGACAATTTTTATGATGTTGGAAACAATATTCTATTTTGCACTATAGTAGTATCTTACTTTTCTTTCTTTAATCCAACTGAGCATTTTGTTCACTTTTTCTCTAAATTTCTTATCACTTTCCAATTTTTCACTTAAAACAAAACAGAAAAAGACTTTTTTCCCATAAAAATCACTGTTTAAGAAAGGTTAACTCCTTTTGATCTAATAAAACTCAAGTATAATGCAAATTAACTCAATCACTTATTAAGAAGACTTAAATTCATAGAGTTACAGAAGTACTATATTCTAAATAGTTGATGTAATTCCATGAACACGTATAATCATGAAAAGAAAAAAAAGAACACAAATTTTAAATAAAACTGAAAATTTTAAGTCATTTTAATATATAGCCTAGGAATGAAGTCAGAAAATACTAACTCTTAACTTGCTCCTACGACTTCTTTTCATTTGATAAGGCATGTCAACGAGATCTCATGAAAGTATTGATGAATTGAATTTATTCAAATACACACTCACTCGTTTTGTAATCCGGTGAGACACTCCATGATGTGTTTCCTAAGAAGATTGACAATTTTATGGGACTACACTGGATACATTGGTGTCATCTCACAAATGTCAAACCTTACCAAACATGGTGCGATATACACGTACCTGAAATGTAGCCTTGTCAATATTGTTTCGCTCGTGTGATGTCTTCGGGCCGATGTAAGGGCAGTGATTATTCACAACAGTAAGAAAAAAAGAGGCAATAACAAATAGCCAAGCAAGTGAAAAAGGAAGTAGGAAAGTTCACTTGGATAATATACAAACTCAATCATGTACTTGACAAATGATTCAAGAAGAGAATACACGTGAGAGGAACTGCAAACTCTGCAATCAGAAAATCTCATAAAGCTCTGCCGATGGCCTAATATTTCTCAAACAAAAGAAAATTGAGGTATATTGCGTCTGTAGAAAAGTTTCCAGGAAGCTACCGTATGAATCGTTGAATATGTTTTCTACTATGTATACAACAGAGAGTTACACATTACCAAGAAAATAGAAAAAAAGAAAACCCCGCTACACATATATAGGGAGAAAAAGCACTCGCCTGCACGACTCTATTCAAAACTCCCCATCTACTAGCTGTTAGAAGCACTGGACACTATGTTATTACCTTCTGTTTCCACTGGAGCTGCTACAGGACTGCCACTTGCTGATGCGGGTATTTTATCCGGAGTAGATCCACCGACTTGTTTGACCGAATCAACATCAGCCAAAGAAGTTGTGGAACCTAGGTTAGGGGTACTTGTACCAGAGACACGATCATCAAGTTGCTTAGGCCTATTTAGGGCATGGCAATGAGGGCAATAGTAGGTTATGTATGGGAAGTCCTCTTTCCTGGCTAACCCTGCAAATGATAGTAATGTCATTGCTTATTCACCATTCTTTATGTGAATCTGCTCCACTGATTGGGTTTTTATTATCATTGAATTCTTTAGTTCTTACCATTGTGCATATGGCAATTGCCACAGATGAGTGCATATGACTGGGTTGGATCCTCTCCCACAAGCAATGCTGCAATTCGTGCAATCCATCCTCCATCTTGTGTGCTGGAACCTGTTGGATTGTAATGCTCAACAACTGTTTGCTGATGCTGCATCATATCAGAACCTTCAAGCTGTGCCTGTTGAAGCATTTCTGCACCAGGATGATCTATTACAGCACTCTCTGGACTACTAGACCTTGCCTGCTTCCTATTTCTCAGCCCATTAGATTGCACAACTTCAACATCGTTGCTCTTCCCGGTAGGGACATTATGCTTAGTGTCATCTCCCACATACACTTTCAAGCCAGTATCTGTACCAAGCTTGGATGCAAGGACAGTGGCTGCAGCTGCCTTAGCTGCTGGGTCGGGGTCATATCTCTGCACAAAAGATTCAACAATGATGCTTGGAATTTGTTAAAAAAAGGTTTTTTTTGGAAATTCACGACGATAGAGGCAAGGACAAAACAGTGAGAAATGTAATACTAAATAAGTCTCTCCGAGTGCAATTTCATGGTTCTTTTTTTCCTTCTTATTTCTTAACACAAGAAAGATTCTTTGATCACAGTACTCATGGTTAATAACATGTGAAACTTGTATAAGCCCAAAACCTTAAATATGGGCTATCACCTGAATGAGCTGTTGCGTTATATAGTAATTTGTCTTCTCTTTGAGTTCCTCAATCTTGGCTTGCCTTTCAGCTCGTAGTTTTTCTAGAGTTTTCTGGTCCTTACGTTCACCTGCACGAACACATAAAGGATAAGGTATAAGTGAGTCAAGAAACACTATTCTTCTAAGGCCTTCATGACCAAGGACAACCTCTCAAATTCAGTGAAAGCCACGAGGCTGAATAGACAAATAGGAAGATCTTTTTAAAAGCCAAAAGGAAACTTCCCTGGAATGAAGTAAGATATAAATTTTTGCACAATATTTTCAAAAACATCTCAGCAAACGCTGGATGCTTTGTGCACCAGGCTGCCCTTTTCCCACTTGTGGGATTGGGTAAGTTGTATTTTTCAATAACATCATGCAAGGTGACCTTAAAATACAGGTCATGGACAATTTCATGTTGTTTGAGAGCCTAACATTAATCAGAAAGAAAAATCAAATATACTCTCAACCATTTGAATACGTGCAAATCAAAAAGCACAAGAGATCAAAAGAGCATTAGATAATCTATGAGCTCTGATATGCCATTATAGCTTCATCACATAATCAGGTTTTCATCTGAGTTTTACATAAGTTTTTCTTTGGGTTGGAAGTAACTTTAAAAAGCAGAGTTTCCTCTGCTTCTACAGCCACTAACTTTCTGCTACAGTCCATTACCAATCAATTCAGTATCTTCATGGTTCCTTTTCATCGTCATAATTTCCCACACAACAATGTCTGCTTCAACTATAGTAGTCCATACCCCCCCCCCCAACACCACACCCCACACCCCCAAAAAAAATGTCCAAAAGAAATTTCTGTAGGCTAGAAAGAAGGGTTAGCACACAACTGCAATATCCAATACCACACAAGCTTAAGCAAAAAGGGAAATGACAGCATGCATTCTACAAGGATCACAGCGAATGAATTCATGAAACCTATATTGCATGGAGCCACGGACACAGGTGCAAGTATTCAATATGGCTATGGTTGTAGAGGTTGGATTCGTCATCTCTTAAATTTTCTGATTTGGAGATATCAATAAGCTGTGGAGAGAAAGAATATGGATGAAAGAAGGTGTGCTGCAAATGAATGTAAAATACATATACCTACTTAGAATTAGTTAAATATTTTTTGCTGGTTAACAATGTGGCTAGTATCAATCTATTTAATTACTTCAAGTGTTCTCAATATAAACTTGTCTCTTTTAAGTTGTGTTAAGTGGTCAAGGTTAGTCCAATTTATTGAATTTTTCTTTGCTTTGTTTCTAACTAAAGATAAACCTTGTTTCTTGCAAAAATAAATTGATTTGTGGCCCAAATAAGAAAATACACTGGCTCTAAAGTTGATTCAATCAGTGTATTTTCTTGGTTCGCACTAACCTTAGACCACTTTATACTTCTTAAAAAAAATCAGCCATTAAGTCAAACCCGACGGCAGCTCTGAAAAATGTACTCTAGCTTCTGCCTTGTTGTTTTCAATTTTCATCCCCTTTTCCTTTCTTTTCCTTCTTGTCTATTGTTTGCTTGGTTCTCCTTCCCTCTCACCTTTATTTTTTTGGAAAAATACACACAGCTTTCCTAAGATAATCCCTGATGTCCAAAAAGACACTTGACTTTGTGGGGAGCTATGGCCCCTGGAACAACTTCGAACTGGTATATTACCCTATTTTTGGGTCAATCCCAGTATTAAGAACGCAAGTGCTTTTCATGCAAATCCTTGCTTTCCACATGCCAACTTCATAACCTTCTATTTCCATTTTTCCTCTTATTTATGTCTATTAGTTTATATTTTTTCCCTCTCTTACTTCTGCTGTCAGCAACCTCTCTCTTTCTTCCGCTGTTAGCTGCCTCTCTCTGTGACTCGTTATTCACCTTATGCCCTTCTATCTGTCTTCTTCTCCCTTTTTTCAGTTCTATCTTTCTTTCCAACATTTTCTTCCTCCAACCGTCTACCACCCTAACCACCACTTCACCACTGAAATACCCATCAGTAGCATGTGTAGAAAACAGAAACAATCATTTAAAAAATTGGTTTAGCGAAATAAACAAACTTGGGAGTAGAACCAACAAAATCTTTGATACTTAACCTAGAAAAGAAAAAATAATCTCAAAGCTCAGTTGTACAGAGAGTCACAAGCAATAAGAAGGACGAAAAACTTGAACAAAATTGGATGAACAACACTTCTACAACTTGTTTTACTAGAAAACTTCCAAGCCAGCAAATACAATAATTAACGTGAACTCCATCGAAAAATAACCTGACATACTAGAATGAAATCTGACGATTAACCAGCAATTTCTTTCCTCCATTCCATGGAGGTCACCAGTCAGTTCCTCTCCTCCGTTCCCAAACTAAAAATGGTTGCTTCATTGGTTTAGTTTTGATCATAAATAGGGTTTGAAATACCCTTTGGGGTGGCCCAGTGGTTTGGACTTGGGACTTCCATGTTGGAGGTCTCAAGTTCGAAACCCCTTGCCAGCGAAAGAAAGGGGTTTGCCATCTGGGTCGAGCTCGTCGCATCGGACTTGCCTAATGTTGGTACACTCTCCTATGTGGTTTGCTAGCTATTGCATAGGAGCGGGGGTTTAAAATTGTGCTAACCCAAAGGGTAACGGAAGGTTAGCATTAATAGGGAAGGTGGTGGTACTGGTGGAGAAGGTAGTAGAATGGGAAAGGAAGAAAAAGAAGATAAAGAATGAAAGAAAGAAAATGTAAGAAAAGGAAAATATAAAAGGAAATTCTTAGTAATCTTTTCTTTCTTATGGGAGGAAACACATCTAGAAGAACTCTGTCCGGGAGTCTTTAACTTGAAAGGACTTGGCCAGTTTGCAGTTTAATACATGACTTTCCTCCCTTTTCATCAAGTGATAGTCTTGCTTTATTTGAGCAATCTGAACTTTTGCAGGTATAATGGAATTACCTGTTAGATGTTGGAAGATGTGACTACCACTCTTAAAGATATCCTGGTTCATCACTACAAACTGATGTCTGCTGACTTCCTAGTCCCATTTTAGTAATTGGAAAAGAAGCAATCAGCTCTTATTATGCTAGCATTATCTTGTTTCTCCAATTTGATTACTATTTTTATTACTTTGCTTATTTTTACTATTCTGTTGTCAGTATTTTTCTTTCTTCCCCAGAACCCTACTTGTGGGACCATCCTGGGTATGTTGTTGTAGTACTTTTCTTTCTTCAATCATCCACCATAGTTTATTTAGTCTTGCATCTTCTTCAAACGAGCCGAAGGTCTATTGGAAACAACCTCTAACCCCACAAAAGTAGGAGTAAGGTTTACATACAACCCACCCTCCCCAAACCCCACTTGTTGGACCACACTGGTATGTTGTTGTTGTTGTAAATGAAAAAGATATACTGACTTGGACTTACTTTTTTGTTCTCACACGCTACTTATGTTACATACACCCCACCCTCCACCAAATTATGTTACTTAATCAAGGCATTGACATGTTAGCAACAGGGAATTAATCATCCATGCTTAATTTGTTACTTGAGCGACACTGGCTCTATCATGTATACCACATTTATTTAACCAAGTTAAAACACCCTCAGAAAAGCTGGTCATCTCTCAGGCAATTATCATTTTGCCATAAAAATCGAAGTCCTATTTCACATTCAGCATCAAAAGGCAGAGACAGTAAGGAAAAGGGGTAAATGAGTATGTAAGACATGCCTATGAAATGAGTAGTATGTGAACTTTGGTTAGCTAATAACCATTAATTACTTACACATCCTTGTAAAACTTCCAATCGCTGAATATGTAATGAAGGATAAGCCAGGCAACAGAAACATTGGTAAAACTCGCAATGCCCTCATTTTCCAGTTCAGGTCAAGGGATCGTGTTGTCATGATAGCATAACCCACTGCAATAACCTGAAAATCGAAATAGCCGCAATACGACACCCATAAGACAAAAAAACATATAATGTACATGTGATAATATAACATGCAACTCAAGCAGTCAGATACCCCTATAACATAAAGGATACACACTGATTACCAATTAGCTACATAATAACCTGCATAAGTAACATCTGCTACAAGTGCAGGCTTAATATAATTTGAACCACCAGGATGCCCAAAAAAATGAAGTCTGTAGATAGTATTCGCAACAGTTCCATTTATGAAATTACAACTTCATATGTATATTTTTTTAATTTTCCATGAAATTATCTGGTCTTCTCAATATTGATATGAAGTTAACATCTCAAATTGGTTAAAATATGAGTTTATTAGTTCCTAAAGCAATTGTCATGGTTCACAATTGAAATGAAATAAATGATATAGTCAGTGTTACGTTGTTGTCAATTCACCATTGAAATTCAAAGAGGAAGTAGCCTAACAAAGTAAAAAGATTTATTTATATCATGTCAGATTCATCTAATGATATTCAAAAGGAATTATCCCATTCATCTAAAAAGATGTTTGTTATACTCGTTTCAATTTATACAGAAACCTAGATCTATAGTTCTTTACCATCCCTCCAACCCCTCCTTCCCCCGAAGTAAAAAATGACCCTTCCCCGCTTTTTTCTCCTTTGACTGAAATCTCCCTCAAGGTTGGAGGAGAAGGGTGCTTTCAACTAGATCTTGCTTATCTTCACGGTGTGCTTTAACTACATAATAGAAATTTTTCGCTCAAAAAAGCATAGTAAAATCCAGTAACCATTTACAGCTTTCAGCTACACATCAAACAGTTAAAAGAAGTTGAAACACACTCAAATGGACTGGATTGGCATATTTCTCATGTTTTATCAGATTTAGTTACTGTATAATCGTGTTGTACATGATAATCAATTAGCTAATCAGATAACTAAATTGTTTTTCACCTATGCTCAATATAATTAGGAAAAAATTAAATAGATTCTGGAAAGACCATCAACTATATTTTCGCATTTAGAAGTTAGAATGTATTCTATTTCTTCATGACTGCAATTAAGTATCAGCAACATCATAAGGGAGAGGAAGAAAAATTAAAGAGATTAATAACATACTATAGTAGGAATAAACATTTTTTCTATTTGAGAAGGTAAGTAATAAGGCAGAAGGAGTAGACAAAAGAAGTGTGACCATGTTCTGGCAATAATACTAGAAGAAAAATGTAGTAGTTTTTAACACACACAAACTGCCACTTAGAATTGTCAAGGCTCCACTCAATCACTTCACTATTTGGTGAAGTATATTCAAAAATCAAAACAAACTTAATATGTCAAAAGCCAGATGACCATGAACATACAGAGACAAAATAACCAATTCAAAAGCTTAGAAAAGATAAATCTGTTTAAGGAAAAAAGACTCGTGTCCATTTTTCTACATCACAACATACACTAGAAAACAGTACATTACCTCAAAAATCACAGAAAGTACAATGAGATGCCTTGTCATCCTTCTCCAATTTTGGGATCGCTTATTGATTCTGGCAATAACAGCAGCCTCCTCCTTGGAAATATGCTGCAATCTCTTCTCAAAATCATCCTTTTTGGACCTAAATAAACTATTCCATATCATTGAAAAAAATCCCTTCTTTTTCTTCTTTTTTGTCTTTTCTTCATTATCAGTAGATGATGCCACAGGTTCAGTCTCAGCAACATCAACATGTTCTTTTGTAGGCTCAGCAGCCATTTCCTACAAGTCAAAGAGCATCTATATTCAAATGATTTAAGGAGAAAGGTAACAAATGAGAGAAAAAAGCAATAGCCCTGTAGAAGCATCAAAGTTAATGATACAAATACAATGCCCATTTAACAGCCATACTATTCACGTTAAACACCATCAGTAAAATTCAGATTATGTATTTATCTTAAATATACACTTTCTACTTGACTTTACAGATACAAGAATGCATTTTTAAGCATCATCCCATAACACCTTTGCTCTCTCTTCCTTCATTAGAGACTTTTTCTGCTGCCATAAAATGACTTATTATTTGGTACTCCCTTTATTCCATATTAACTGAACTTGTAAGGCAATGGACACATATTCAAACACATATTTATATCATAATTTCCACTATTGCCTTTTATGAAATCATAAGTAGGGTAATTTATCTCCTAGAAAATATAAAACTGCAATAAATGAAAGGGCAAATTCAAACATACATCTTGAACTTTGAACAATTCAATTATTTTGAATATGAAAAAAACTCAGAAATTTAGTTAATATGGAGTAGAGAGAGTACAACATTGAATACAGTAATATACCTCAAAATTATGCTTCTTCTTACAGCTCAAGACTCGATATAATGCCTAAATTTCCAAAACAACACTATCACAAACCCAATTCAACAACTTCAGAATCAATAAGGAGACTTATCACTTTAGCTCCAGCAATACTATGTAACTACTCCAAAAATCAACTAGCTGCTCCGTATTTCAAAATCATCAAACAAATTTGATGAACAATAAATGAATCAGGAAAACAAAATACATAATCAATAACTCAAGTCATTAGATATATCATTTCAAAGCGAAAATCAACAGAAATTATCAGTGGAACGATCAATAACCAAATTCAACGTATGAGTTTATACCTGGATTAAAGCCGATCGATTGCTGAATGCTCGGAAGCAGATCGATTGGCGAAACAAATATCGGAATTCAAAAACAGAGGTGAAACAGTAGATCGGAAGGCCCTGAGAAGAAGGTAAGAATAAATAGTTGGGATTGAAATGAATGAATGATGGCCATAATGGCTTTGCTTAGCTGGTCACTTTTCCCTATTTTTTAAAACGTGAAGACCGTGTACGTCTACAACGCGGTGTGTGTGTGTTAGGGACCTAGGGTTCATGATTATGGAAATTAGCACATTTCATACCCATTTTCCGGACCAAAACATATAATACCACGTAGATACGTCTCTGAATTATCGTAAATAATACGTAAATATCTTGTGTTGTATTTTTTGAATATTGATATTTCTCTCGTCAATAAACTAGAATATATATACTTGTTATACGTGGGATACACTAAGGACCCGTTTGGTAGGAAGTATTAATCAAAATAATCCATGGATTAAAATATAGTCCAACAAAAACATTGTTTGGTTACTTTATTTTACCTAATCCATGGATTACTAATACCTCATACAAGGTCTTATTTTATCCCTAGGAAAGGAAGGGATAGCTAATCCAAGGATTAGCAATCCTTGGATAAGACCCCTAATGACTAAATAATCCCCAAATCTTTTTTCCTATTTTTTTTTGTAATTCATGTTCTTTTTTTATTTATATGAGAATATTTATAATTGTTCGTTTAATTCTCCAAATTTATTCCATGTAATTTGATGATTTCACAAACTAATATTTTTTTCTCCATGTTTGAGTTGTTATATTGGGTTGATTTTTTGTTTTTAAATGTAGTTCGTCAATTGACCACGTGAACTATTTTCTTTTATTTTAAAATAAGCTAAGCGTATTTGAACAATTTAAGTAGCCTTAAATTCATGTTAAGTTCAAGGTATATTTGACCAACAAAAAATTAAAAATATACCATGTGACATATCACACCTCAAAATTAATAATTTTTTTTTTTAATATTTAACTTGACTAGTTAAATGAAACATAATCTCACAATAACTAAAGGGTATAATAGGAAATAAACTTTTTCTAAAGTTTTAAACCAAACATAAGACTAGGTAGGAAATAATGAACCAAACACTTGCTAAAAAAAATCCCTGCATTACTAAATCCTGCATTACTAATCCATGCATTACTAATCCATGCATTAGTAATCCCTGCATTATGCATCTTTGTACCAAACGACCCCTAAGGGTGTTCATTCGATTTTTCGGTGCGGTTTGGATTTATTGGTTTTAAAGAAGTATAACCCAATTCGAACCAAATACCCAACTCTCGTAAATGGTAAACAAATATCCTCCGTTGCATTTTACGGATATTGGTGTCCTTCTCGTCAAAAAATTACTCCCTCCGTCCACTATTGTTTGTCATAACATTTATTTTTAGAGTCAAATTATAAGAATTTTGACTAATATTTTAAGATGTATTTTTTCATCATATCGATATGCAAAAAATTGCAATTTATAGTACTTTTAATATACTAGTTTTTGAATATCTAAATTTTTTTGTTTAAAATATCGAACTAATGTAATTTATTTAACTTTGAGAATTAGTCAAATTGACTTAGCGCAACATGTCAAATAAAAGTGGACGGAGGAAGTAGAAAATATATATTTTTTATACGTGGGATACGGATTGTTCCAGGTCCGTCCACTTTTTTTTAAAAAAAAATATTTTTTATTATTTTTTAAAGCAAATTATAATTAATAATATTATCATAAATATCGACAAGACAATATTACATGGTGTTAGTGTTATTATTTGTTAAATAAATCTACAAATAGAATTATCTTTATAACATTTATTGAGTTTAATTTCAAATAAAAAAATAAATAATTAAATAGAAATATTAATCTAATTGTTTATCTATTATCACAATAAAATACAAAATCTATGACAATTTTTCATAGGACTATGTAGTGATTCCCTATAAATTTTAGGGAATGTTTATTTTATGTAGTACATGTTTTATAAACATAATTTGCATTTTTATTTTATAATATTTCAAACTTTAAATACATTTTGAGTTTGGACTCTTGTTATTTTCAATACTCTATTTTATTTTTATTTTTTAATTAATTTTTATTTGGCCTACAGGTCGGGCCTATCCATATTTATCAAGCCTCACAAATCAGTAGACTTATTTAGGCCGGGCTAAAAATTTTTTTTCTTAAATGGACTCCAAAAATCTTAACCCAGCCCTATCAAATCACGGGTTAAATTATTCCAACCCATATTGACGGTTCTACACGTGACGCGTTTATGAGGTTCTAATGTATTGAAGATAGGTCACTGAAACAAAAAGGTATCTAAATATTATATTTATAACATCAAATAAATGTTAATACTCCAAATAAACTAGAGTCCTCTAAAAAGTATGGAGGTCTCACCAGAGCAAAATGAAATTTAGATTATAGTAATGCAATTCCTTTCAATTTTGAGTCGGCATCATAAAACAATGCAACAATAAATGACGTCAATACATTGAAATGTACGATATATAAAATAGTTAAATGAAACAAACGACTATTAAGTGAAAACACTATGCTGAATGAATAATTTTAAAGGTAGACTAATGCAAAGTCAATTGAATATATAGTAAAGCACGTGTATTTCAATGTAGAACTTACCAACAAAAAATATGCACCAATAAAAAAAAATTATTTTCTTAGTAATTTTCTCTAACTAATAATCATCATCTTAGCCTCATAATAACAGAACGACTTGCTCATGTTGCAGAGCCATCATACACCTTATGACGATATAGAACAAACTTAACTAACTAGTGGGTTCAATCAATGAACCCTTATTGGAGGATTTCTGAGGAGTTGCTTGTGTCAACAACGCGTTTCTATCATACGTTGGTGACATAGTTAGATTTGAATTCATTATATAATTTAATGCTCTATGTCATTTTCGAAACATGCATTGTTGCTCAATAATTTCAAAGATGACCCACATTAAAAAAAAAGTGTTTCACTTTAGGAGAAAATTGAAAATCTTTCTTTGAATCCTTGCTCCATATAGTTCGTTTGAACAAACCAACTATGTTTTTCTGAAAATTTAACTATATTTTCTCAACGCTGAAATATGCTTTTTATGGAGCTAAACATGCTTTTTTTAAAATATTGACTGTGCTTTCTTGAAATATGACTTTCCTTTCTTTCATGCACTTGAAGCTAAATAATTTTATTGACTGTGCTTTCTTGAATTATGACTTTCCTTTCTTTCATGCACTTGAAGCTAAATAATTTTCTTAAACTCTTTCTTGAAATAAAGCACTTGAAGCTAAAAAAAAAAATCTTGAAAAATTGTGATATAGTTTACTCATAAAAATAATGCATATGAAATACTTTGACAAGATTTTTAAAGGATAAATTGTATATAATAGCAAACTAATAACCTAAAATAAATGGAGTAGCTAGGGTTTGATTTAATTGTGCTCCATAGCAAACGTTTGCAAAAAATTGTCAGGCACCTCTCTCCCAAATATCTCGCTTGTCACTCTCCTTCAATCTCTCGCTCGCTTCCTCACTTTTTATTACAAACACAAGTGTATAAAAATTGTTTCTAATTGTATAAAGCAGAGAAAATTGTATAAATATATATATTTTTGTTCCCCTCTTCCAGATCTCACTCGCCACTCTCCCAAATCTCGCTCGCCACTTTCACCTTTCTCACTTATACAAACAGAAGCAAAATGTATAAATTGTGTTTCTGTTTGTATAAAGCGTGAGAAAATTGTATATACACATGCAAGTACATATATTTTCGTCCTATACACTTATAATTATACAATAAAAATACTCACCTGCGCAGTTTCTTTTGCCTTTCTCTCTTTTTCGTTTTATACAATTTTCAAATTGTATCTAATTTCTCTTTTTCTCGTTTTATACAATTCGATTCAATTGTATATTCCTTGTCAAGTCTCTTTTGTCTTTCTATCTTTCTCATATTATACAAATTCAAAATTGTATATAATCGTTCTATACACTTATAATAATACAATTCGTTTTATACACTTCGTTTTTATACAGTTCTATGCCCAAGTGTCTTTCTCTTTCTTGTTTTATACACTTTTTTTTATATAATTTGCTTCAACTATATATGTATAGCGAATCATATAGTTTTTATGTTTGCTATGGAGCGCAATTATGCAAACTTTGCTATAGCATACAAATATAAATTTTTTATTTGCTATATGTGAAAGTTGCCCATATTTAAATAACTTAAGCTAAGAAAGGCCCATACGACAAAAATAAGCAATGAATATGAAATACAATAGTTTTAATAATAGAATTCAACAATACAACATTTAAGGTGGAGGAGATTTGTGTACATAGACTTTGTATTCATAATTTAAAAATATTTCATCGAATTTTTTAAAATTAGTGTTTCAAATATATCATATTATATGTAGCTATAAGACTTTTGACACCTGTGATTCTAAATATCATCATACATTTAATGTGACTATACAAGTTATGATTAATATAGCCCTATGTGTTTTGTTAACCAAACACGTGAGAGACATAATTTTTCCAACGCTTTATAATTTTTTTTTATAAGAAACTTTAGGTATCATTTCTATGAAAACAAAAAACAATTCTAGTACCCAAAATAGAATGGACCCTGCCTAACAACTAACAAGTCCATGATTTAGGTGGCTGATCAAACCAAACTTTCTAAAGGACAAGGACATGTAAATAATGCATCAATTAAAACAGTGTGGAGTCCACATATATACAAAAAGAATTTTAGGATCATGATTTGATTAATTCAAAATTAGACCTTAATTAAAATTTAAAACCTAGAGACTGTTTGATTTTATTTATGTTCTCAATATCTGTTAGTGTATTTTTGGTTTCTTACTTTCTTCAAACTAAATATGTCAATTGAGTTTTGTTAAAGAAAGTTAAGGGAAGAATTGAAAATATTTTGAGGAAGCATGGAAAAATTCTTTTTTTTATGATTACATCAATAATAATATGACAAAAAGAGAATTGTTCAAGGAAAGTTCTATGGATAATGAGAATTGAATAGTTATTGTCATGCTATTTACCTTCTCTTTCTTAAGGTTTTTATGTTAGTTATTGTCATGCTATTTACCTTCTCTTTCTTAAGGTTTTTATGTTAGTTATTGTCATACTATTAGCTTTTCTTTCTTAAGGTTTTATTAGTATTCGTAACAAACATTTCATGTTTTTGCTATCTGTCGGGATTCATTCGAATGGTATACTAGTATATACGAATTTCCTTTGTTATATAAAAATTAATTATACATATTAGTATAACATTTGTTTGTATATAATTTGTTGTTTGTATATGTGTCATAATTATATATAACAAAACATGTATGTGTAGTCTCTTTATGTATATATGTAGCAATTTTGTTTATATAGAGTTACTATATTTTAGTTTGTATACAAATCAATATATAAATTACTGAATATACAGATCAAGACATGACATGTTTTCATGTATAAGTATACCAAAATATACAAATACAATTTTTTATGTATATGTATACCGAGATATACAGATTCATAGCAAACATAAAATTTTCCATAGAGCGCAATTATACAAACAATTTAAGAAAAGAATCAATTATTTGGGCATATTTTGTTAGAATTATTTGTAATACATCTTCAAGGATTCATCTTGATGTCAAATAGAGAAATCCCTAATAACACTATCATATTATATCTGAATATTTTTCTAAAATGGATTATGTCTCCGCTAGCAAATTAACACACTAAAGTTGAACTTGACTACTAGAATGTAATTATCTTCACCTAATACTTAGTGATAGAATAAATAAGATACAATTTGGTAAAGGGTGTATATGAAAGGCCCAACATACATTATAAGGTCCAATATACTTTGTAACCATAACTACGTAGGGCAACTTTCACATATAGCAAACAAAAAATTCATATTTGTATGCTATAGCAAACTTTGCATAATTGCGCTCCATAGCAAACATAAAACTGTATAATTTGCTATACATATACAATTGTATAATTCGCTGGCCTATTTCGCTGCAATTGTATAATTTGTTTTGCATACAGTTGAATCGAATTAAAATGTATGTATATTGCATAATTATAAGTGTATAGCAAGAAGATATATGTTTTTCTCGCTTTATACAAAAACAGAATCACAATATATACACTTCTGTTGTATAAAGCTAGAGAAAATTGTATTTCACTGCAATTGTATATTCGCAATTGTATAATTCGTTGGCCTTTTTCTCTGCAATATTTGAAGTAAAATGTTTGTAAATTGTATAATTAAGTGTATAACACGAAGATATACATTTTTGCATGTGTATATACAATTTTCTCTCGCTTTATACAAAACAGAAACAGAATTATACACTTCTGTGTATAAAGCGAGAGAGGCGAGCGAGAATGGAGAGTGGCGAGCGAGATTTTTGGGAGAGAGACGCTGGCAAATTTTAGCTAATGTTTGCTATGGAGCACAATTAAATCAAACCCTAGCTATTCCATTTAATTTAGGTTATTAGTTTGCTATTATAAACAATTTTCCCAACTACGTATTCATTATTCATATTTAAGTATAGAAATATTGGATTGTACACATAGTTTATTTTTATATTTATGAGATAAAAAAGCAGTTTTTAATATTGATTCAAGAGAATACTTTAAAAGAAACGCGAAAATAAAATAAACTACTCCCTCCATTCATAATTGTTTGACAGATATACTAAAAATAGATGTTCAAGATTAATTATCAATTTTAACAACAAAGAAATAATTAGTCTTTTTTTCAATTTTACCCTTAATAATTACTTCATTTTGTTCAACTGAAAAGTTAAATAGACTTTTGATATTTTTGAAATAGAATTATATTATTCAAATTACATCTTGTATTAAATTTTCCTTGATCAAAGTGCATGATCTTACCCTGATAAATAATTGTGAACGAAAGGAATATGAGACAAATGTTGAAGAATAAAAAGTGTCAATACAAATATTGAGGATAATCAAAATAAAAGAAATAAAATTACTTAGTAATGAAATCAAAGCATAGGATAAAACATAGTTGGGAGGTCAATTTTTATTTTATTTTTTGAAAAAATTTCTTAGAAAAAAATCCTTATGAGATTGATTCATTCTCATGAAAATATAAATTTAAAAAATATAAATGAAAAGTAACATAATTTTTAACCAATAAGCATCAATTGTCTAGTTGTAGAAATGTATCCTACCAAGCTACTAAAGAGAATATTGAGGGTTGAACCCAAATGATGCATTTTATTATTTTGTATTTTTTAAATATAAAATCTCATGATTCACGAGGTCGTAATTTTCCGATTAAATATTCTTGACAAATAATATTTGAATAAAGTTTTTGGTGAAATTAAACCATGTGTTTGGCCCCAATTTTTCTCAAGAATATTTGACTATTTAAAAAATATGATTTATACACATAAATTTTAAAAATTATGGAAAAACTCATATATTTATATTATCATTTTATAATGAATATATTCCGTTAAAAATTACCTTATAATATAATTGATAACAATCAATAATAACAAAATAACAATATAGGCAAAATAATATATTAATTATGTGCTCAAATTTATCAATGATTCAGTCATAATTATAACTCATTAAACATAATTTTTTCTTTTTTTTAAAAAAAATTATTTATCACTTAAATTATAATTGAAACTTTTTCGGAAGAGATAGTAATAAATATTTGTAGAAATTAATAAATAATGAGTAACTTTTTACCAAGTTTTGACCTAGAACTAGCATTCTTGGGGAGTTTCTTCTTTGAATGACCCATGCATTATTCTCACTCATTTCTTGTGATGTAAAACTAAACTTACACTTCATATACTTTAATTTAATCAGCTCAGTTCAAAATCTTTCGACCGAAGAATTTGTCTCAATATTTTTAATTTATCATTAATTTTATTGTATGTCTCGTTAATCAATACTATATAAGTTATATGAAAATAATATATGTCATAATATATAGTAATTCGAAACACATTACATATAGGAAAAATTACATAAATTAATACATTTTAAAAAATAATTACTGATTTTAGCGATACTTTTTGTTTATTACCATTTATAGCAATGCTTTGTTAAATTTGTAATATGTATTAAAAGTGAATTATGTATGCAATATATATGAATTATAATTGTTTTTTGAAATATATTACGTTTGTTTGGTAAAAAAATTGTCACATTGTATTATAAGTGTATTAAAATGTCTGATAAATATATTATTTATTATTAAAATTTGTATTATATGTGAATAATAAATTGTTCTTTGTAATATGTATTAAACTTGTATTATAAATGAATTAAAAGTGATCAAGTGAGGTAAAAATATTATTGCTATAAATGGTAAATATTTTTTTATTATAGTACATTTATGTAAGTTTCCCTTACATATAGTATGAGAATTGATCCTTCATACAAAATTATGAAAGTGGTCCGATTCTCATTTCACTATCATCACTCAGGTCTTCATTCCATCATATTATAAAATATTCCTAATCACTCTAATATTGATTTAGAATTAAAATATTTGGTATAGTAAGAACTAATTAGAGATACTATTTTTTTAAAACCATTTAAAAAAAAAAGTTTGTACCTCTATTCTAGATCTGTAGTTAATATTTTGCAGTTTTTGGCATTGGTCTTTAACTAAACTTGTTTAGTTTAACATTTTGTTAGTGAATATTAAATTCCACAGATTAAATTAATGTTCCACAATTAATGCTAACCAACCTACAATAATTTGCTATGGTCATCAATTAGATATAGTAATACTAATAGAAAAATTGTATATAATAGCAAATCAATAACCTAAAATAAATGTAGTAGCTAGGGTTTGATTTAATTGTGTTTCATAGCAAACGTTTGCAAAAAATTGTCAGGCGTCTCTCTCCCAAATATCTCGCTCGCCACTCTCCTCCAATCTCTCGCTCGCTTCCTCACTTTTTATACAAACACAAGTGTATAAAAATTGTTTCTAATTGTATAAAGCAGAGAAAATTGTATAAATACATATATTTTTGTTCTCCTCTCTCCCCTCTTCTAGATCTCGCTCGCCACTCTCCCAAATCTGGCTCACCACCCTCGTCTTTCTCACTTATACAAACAGAAGCGAAATATATAAATTGCGTTTCTGTTTGTATAAAGCGTGAGAAAATTGTATATACACATGCAAGCACATATATTTTCGTCCTATACACTTATATTTATACAATAAAAATGCTCCCCTGCCCAGTTTGTTTTGCCTTTCTCTCTTTCTCGTTTTATACAATTTTCAAATTGTATCTAATTTCTCTCTTTCTCGTTTTTTACAATTCGATTCAATTGTATATTCCTTGTCAAGTCTCTTTTGTCTTTCTCTCTTTCTCATTTTATACCAATATAAATTGTATATAATCATTCTATACACTTATAATAATACAATTCGGTTTTATACAAATTCTCTGCCCAAGTATTTTTCTCTTTCTTGTTTTATACACTTCGTTTTATACAATTTGCTTCAACTGTATATGTATAGCGAATTATACAATTTTTATGTTTGCTATGGAACATAATTATGCAAACTTTGCTATAGCATACAAATATGATTCTTTTATTTGCTGTATATAAAAGTTCCCAATACTAATATATCACCTAATTATAGGAAGGTCATGATAACAAATATCTTTGTTTTTGTGACTAATACAAATAATCTTTTTATATGATTTCACTATTTTGAAAATAATTAAATTATATTTTTTAACCATATAAGAATTGGTTAAAAATAAAAAAAATACTCCTTCAAGTGTTTTTTTTCCTGACTTCGATAGAGTAATTAATACTTATTCATCTTCAATTCAGCGATTTTAAATTCGAACCCTATTAACTACGGAAATTTCCTGTATTAGAAGCGAACTCTATCGGATACGGGTTAGAAGCGCCGAAAAAAAGAAGGGTTGTTTCTTGACCTTTAGCCGAGTGAAATGCATATCAATTTTTGAGTGTTTTTTGCTACTTTGTATTTGTTTTTGATCTGTTTCACGGACTCAAATCAAATCTTGATTCTTTGGCATTTTCTCACAGTTCCATCTACCCCCAGAGAATCAGCTGAATCAAGAACTGATTTTTAGATTATGTTCTCTTGATTCTTTGAAATGGGAACTTGATTTTCAGTTTTCCAATTCAGATGTTTGTCTTCCTTAAGCTGGAAAACTTGAAAAAGGAAACCCCAGAATGGAGGAAGTTTAGCTGGTGTACCACCTAGTCCTATTGAACCTAGACAGAGGCTTTCTGTATTCACGTAAGTATCTAGCTAGTTCTCTACTTGTTGAATTTCCATTGATTTTGATTGAAGTTACTCTGCTGATTTGCTTACTTTTTGTCTTTGTTTACGTATCTGGGTGTGCTTATTTTGCTGTTTGAGCATTTGGGTCAAGATGGGTTTTTGGTTTTAGATTTGGGGAATGGAGTTGAGTACTGAAATTCCAGTGGAATCAAGTTCGTTTTTTTTTGCTTACTTTCATTTACTTCTGAGCATAATTTGGGGGAAATCAAAAGGGCGGGTTGGGTTTGGTTGTGCTAGTTTACGGATATTTTATTTGATAGAATTTTGCATCCAACTGTCACCCAGGTCAGAGTTTGGGGCATTGGGTATAGTATAAGTTCACTTCTTTTTGGGATGATACTGGTATGTGCTGTTAATTCTTGTGCTATAGGTAGATCTCGAAGCATTTAATATCATCGAAGTTTAATCGTAGAAATTACATAGCCTAAATGTGAAATGAAGAAGATATCTTGAAGAGACTATATGGCACTATTTTTTATCATCTCTGCTTCACCTAATTTGTGTCTGATAAGTATCTAGTCATAATAGATCACACCTTTTAGTTGTTCTGACAGCAGCCTGGGATGTGAGATAGTTATGCAACTGCTTCTGTTCTGCTTTTCTTGCATGACATCTCAGCTGATTGAGTTATTTTCTTCCATGTGTAGTCTCTATTTAGTTGTCTGACTGCTAGTATTTTCTGTTTTATCATTTTCTGTATGCTTGCTGACTTTATGGAAAATTTGGGTAATGAATACCTGCTCAACTGAGAAAAATATTTAAGTTAGGAGCCTTGTTGAGAGCTTGTATTCAAGGTGAAAATATAAGATGTAGCAATCTGGAAGTGCTTACATGATGTGCATTTTCAACTACTTTCTTTTGTTTCCTAATACCGAAATCCTATTCCTAATGAGTTTTACCTTACATTAGATGACTCCCAATCAATAATGATATGTGTTTAGATTAAGAGGAAGAGGATGTAATGGAAGGGTATCCTTTGTAATAAGTTTTTTTTCTTCCATTCTTTTTTTTCGAAACTGTAACATTTGTATTTCACAGAGTACTTAGGTTGTACTGAAAAACCATATTTACAAAAGCAGAAAGTAAGTATAATCTATCCAAAAACTGAACCAAATCTAAATGGATCCTAAAACATCTATGATTGACTCAGTTTCATTGGAGTAGACATTTGTACACCAAAAGCAGAACAACAAAATACACTTAAGCTTACTTCCTACAAGTTGTTGTTCCTATTCTCAGAACATCTCTCGTTTCTCTCCCTCCATATAGTCCACCAAATACTAGCAGGGATCATCCGCCATCTTTCTCTGTTTGTAGCCCTAACTCCAGCCATCTCCCGACCGAATAGAGTCTCATCAATCTTGCTAGGCAGACACCAAGATATGTCTCTGAGATTAAGGAAAATCTGCTACAGTTGCCCAGTGAAGTTGCAATGTAAGAAGAGATGTCTCACTGTCTCATTAGCCTTCCCACACAAGGAACATCTATTACATAGAGAGATTCCTCTCTTGGCCACATTATCCAATGTCAAGACTGCCATTTTGTACCTTGACAGTTGACTGGGTACTGAGAATGGGCCAAAATATTCGGATGGATTTCCAAAGGCTAATCCCATAGGGGGTATTTACCTCTTTGGTTACCCATTTATTTAGCTCCTCGTACTTTTGGTTGATCACCCTATACCATAGTGCTTGGTCCTCCTGATGATACCTCCATAACCATTTCATCTTAAGAGCTTTGCTATGGTTTTTAAGATTCTTGATACCTAATCCATCTTGCATCTTACTTATAATGATGTTCTTCCACTTGACTAAGTGAAAACCTTTTCTTTCCTTATTTCCTTGCCACAAGAAGTTTCTTCTAATTTTGTCCAACCTCTGAACTACTGACTCAGGAATATGGAAGATAGATAGTATATATGTAGGTAGAGCATCCAGAACAGAGAACAAAGTTTATCAGTGTTAATCTACCTCCCAAGGAGAGGTATTGTGATCTCCATCTGGCTAGTTTCTTTTCACATTTCTCCACTATTGGGTTCCAAATGTCTATGGCTCCAGACTTTGCCTCCAAAGGCATGCCCAAGTATACTGATGGCAGAGTACCTATCACTCCTCCCAAGGGTTGTGAGAGGTGCTCCATATTCGGAACCACATTAATTGGATACAAATGGCTTTTGTTCCAGTTTATATGTAGTCCAAATATGGCTTCAAAGTAGACTAGTATAAGTCTCAAAATCAGCAATTGCTCCTCCTCAGTCCCACAAAATACTAGTGTATCATCAGCATACTGTAGGTGTATGATCTCCATGCTATTCCCGCAACCTTACTGATTTCAGATCCTTGTATTCTTCCAGCTGTCTTGGCTATCTTCAACATATTGTTAAGCCCCTCCATAGCTATGATGAACAAGAAGGGTGATAAAGGATCCCCTTGCCTGACTCCTCTGCGTGCATTGAAGAAGCCTTCGGGAGACCCGTTGATGATTACTGAAAACTTAACAGTTGAAATACAAAACTCGATCCAACCGATCCATCTGCTACCAAATCCCATTTGTCTCAGCATACTTAGAATGAAATCCCAATTCACATGGTCATATGCTTTCTCAACATCAAGTTTGCATAATATACCAGGTTTCTTCTGGGACACTCTAGAATCAATTGCTTCATTAGCAATGAGCAATGCATCCATGATGTGTCTGCCTTTGATAAAAGCCATCTGTTTTTTGTGTACCAACTTATCCACAACTCTCTTCAACCTTCTCTATCAAAACCTTGGACATTAGCTTATAGAAGCTCCAATTAAGCTGATGGGTCTGAAGTTCTTGAGTTCCTTCGCTCCGATCTTCTTAGGAATCAATGCTATATAGGTTGCATTATAGCTCTTTTCAAACATCCCAGTTGAGTGAAAATTGTGAAAAGCCCCCATAATGTCATGCTTAATGATCTCCCAACATTTTAGAAAGAACCTCATTGTGTATCCATCAGGACCAGGGGCTTTGTCTATAGCACACTTTTTTAAACACTCAAGTACTTCTTGTTCCTTGAAATCTGCCTGCAATGCTTCATTTTCACCCTCTGTAATGGTAGGATGGTTGCTGATATTTCCAGAGGGTCTCCAATCTTCATGTTCTATATACAATTTTTTGTAGGAAGAAATAATTTCTTCTTTGATTCTATTTGGCTCTGTTATAGTCTCTCCCTGAACTTCCAGTTGATCAATATTGTTGCATCTCTTGTGGGCATTAGCTGTTTGGTGGAAGAACTTTGTATTCCTATCCCCTTCCTTGAGCCACAAAGCCCTCGATCTCTATCTCCAGGCCACTTCCTTATTCTTCAAACACCCCTCATACTCTATGAAAAGTGTGGCTTTTTTTTCTATCTCCTCCTCAGTTAACACTCTGTTGCTCTAATGTGATTCTAACTCAGCCATCTGATTGAGAAGGTTGTTCTTTTGCAATTTCAGATTACCTTGTTATTTCTGCTCCATTCTTTCAATTTCCCTTTGAGGGCTTTGAGTTTGCATGCTAAGATGTAATCTGGCTTCCTATAGAATTCGAAATCATTCCACCAAACCTTGATTCTATCAACAAATCCTTCTTGTGTCAGCCACCAATTTCCGAACTTAAAATAGGATTTAGATTGTTCCCAATGCCCACATAGCAAGGCTATAGGAACATGATCAGAAGTCACTGTTTGCATAGTAGTTTGCTTTATGTTGGAGAAAAGATTATTCCATTCTATTGAAACCATAATCCTGTCTATCCTGGATGCTGTGATATGGCTATCACCCTTGTACCAGGTATACCTTCCACCACTTAATTGCAGATCAATGAGGTTCACGTCTTCAATGCATTATGAGAACTCTGTCATTGCTGAGTATAACCTGTTGCATTCCTTTCTTTCAGAAGAAAATCTACAGACATTAAAGTCACCACAAACAGCCCATGGACCATCCATCAAGCCTCTTACATCAGCCAGTTCTTCCTATACAACCCTCCTCTCCACTTTATTATTCGGAGCATACACTCCGGTTATATGACATTCAAAATTGCTTGTCTGAGTAAGAACATCTGCAGGCTAATCTGAGGATGGTAGATAGGCAGTGATACGCAATCCATCTTGGATCTTTTCTCTGATGAAATGTCAGTCAATGTCAAAGTGTTTTGTTCTCTCATGTAACATAGAATTGGCTGCAATTTGTAATGCTGCAGTACTATCTGAATAAACAGGTACTGGTAGGGAGATGACAACACCTAACTCCTGAAACAAACCAACAGTCCAAACAACTTCTGCAACAGTTGAGGCCATGGCTCTGTACTCAGCCTCAGTTGAGCTTCTAGAGACTGTAACCTGCTTCTTGGACTTCCATGAGACAGGAGAATCTCCATATTTGATTAAGTATCTAGTGATTGACCTTCTGCTGTTGATACATGAACCCCAATCAGCATCACAAAACACCTGCAAATTATTTCCACCAGTAGATGACATTAGAATTCCTAGACCTGGTGCTGTCTTCAAATACCTCACCAATCTGAGTGCTGCATCCATATGTGAGGCCTTTGGTGCATGCATGAACTGACTCAAACATTGAACTGCAAATGATATGTCTGGCCTAGTGGTTGTGAGATACAACAACCTCCCAATCAACCTTTGATAGCTTGTAGGGTCTTCAAGGAGTGTATCAATATGTGCAGGATTTATGTGAGAATCAAACTCTGTGGTAGTGAGTTTTAGATTCAGCTCCATAGGTGTTGACACTGGTTTAGCACCTGATAGTCCCATGTCTGCTAATAACTCCAAAGTGTACTTCCTCTGATGTATAAGAATCCCAGCTTCACTTCTAGCAAACTCCAACCCAAGGAAGTACCTTAGTTCCCTTAGGTCTTTAATCTTGAATGCATGTTGCAAGACTGTCTTGGTTTCATGAATCATACTGTAATCACTTCCTGTCATCAGTAAATCATCTACATAAATCAATACAACCACCAGTTTATTTTCCTTCCTCTTAGTAAACAAAGAATAGTCTCTAGTGATCTGTATGAAGCCTGAATCAATCAAGGTAGTGGTGAGTTTAATGTTCCACTTTCTTGAAGCTTGTTTAAGACCATAGAGAGACTTCAACAATCTAGATGCTTGATCATTGCCTACCTTTGTATACACTTAAACTTGTATAAAATTGAACAAGTAGACACATTTGTGCTATATGACATGATACACATACAATGCCGTAAAAGACATAAATTGCCATGTAGGGTGTCATGCAGGACGAATGTGTCAATTTGTTCAATTTTATACAAGTTTAAGTGCCTACTTGTGCACACCCAAAGTTAAAGGTCATAGTTGTCAGCTGACGCCAAGTTAAATGTCATGTTTATGTATTATGCCTTTCATAATATAAATGTTGTTTATATAACAATATACTTCAATAAGGTATTCAGTATTTAAACCATATTGAATGCCAAAAAAATTTAAAATGTATATCATATACCATACCAAATATTATAATATCAAAATCACGATATCTAAAAATTTCGATATATACCATACCATGACCACTCCTACCCTTCAACAAACTAAATAGATCAAAGAAACTCTCTAATTTTGAGTGTGCAAAGACGTACGTAAATTTGGTATAGAGTTGATTAAGCATATATTTTACTTGGTGGCTCACATAAATTGTCACATTATGACGTGTGTATCTAATAATTCAATTTTATACCATATAAAATAGGAGGACATATGTATAATTATGCCAATAATCTATGATAGATTTATAGATTGTGTAAGGTGAGAAAAATGACCAAAATACCCCTATAGTGACTATCATTCAGCTAATACCTCTCTTACAGACCCAGTAGTTCATGTGTAGAGAGGTTGCGAAGACTTATAGGCCATAGACGAACTCCTTCAAATAATCTTTTTCTTCTACAATTCTCTCACATTCTCTCTTTCACTCTCTACTCTTGAGGGATTTTTTTATATAGAAGATTTCAGAACAAAGAAACAAAGCTCCCTTTTCTCTATCTTCATCTTTGTTGCCAAAGGTCAGTACCCTTTTCTCCTCACTCCCTTTTGCTCTTTTCATGTTTGTAAATTAGGGGTTTTTGCTTTTCTTGAATTGATCTATTCTGTTGTGTTCTGTATGTTATGGTAAACATGAAAAATCGAATTAGGGCAACAGATTTTGTATCTTTCTGTGACTCATTTTTTGTCTTTTTCTTTGTTTTTAGCTTGTGAGATTTGGGTGATTCGAGCTCGTGTATGTGAATTTAGCCGTTTTAGCTCAAATCTTCTGGGGTTAGGGTTTTTAGATCAAATCTTGTAAAGGGGTTAGCTTGTGTATATGGGGTTAGTTGTTTTAGTCCAAATCTTGTTAAGGGGTTAATTTGTTTATGTGAGGTTAGTTATTCTAGTCCAAATTTGGGAAACGGCTGAGGAAAACTTGATTCCTTGTTTCTGATATGTAAGTGAAAGTTCACGTTCACGTTCTTTTATACGCATATTGATGCTTGAAGAATGTTAAATTATGCTCGACATGTTAGCAAGTGGGAGGACAAATGATATTTAATTTAAGGGATCTTAATTTTAGGAAATGGGTTAAAATAGAGTGTAGTGGACATAGATATAGCGGACCCAAACTAGTTTAAGATTGATTTATGCTTGTTGTTGGTTGAATTTGTACTGTGGTTGGGACTTGGACAATTTAATTTGTTGGATAGTATTCTGGGGATTCTGCATATAGACTAGATCTGAAGCTTGATTACTGGAATGTGGGTAATTAGCTTTGTCAATTGCTCCTAATCTGTTTGCCGGAAGTGATGAACAATTGTTCTGGAGTTGTTTGCCCGAAGCATTAAATTCGTTCATTTATATGAGGAGTTCACTACTCTTCTCATATACTTCCAGATGAAGTGTGGCTAGTATTAAAAAGAAGAAGTATTGATTAAGAGCACTATTTGAAATACTCTAAGCTATAGCATGTCCTTATTGGCGGTACTGCCGTATTGGTGAGTTGTTGCTCTTGCTCAAAGGCTAGTAAAGTTACAAAAGATAGGAAAAGGGATTTGAAGTTTCTCTAAAGAGTAACTAGTGTTGTAGAGGAGGATCATGTCGGAGAATTACTGAGATCAGTCATGCAGCCTTATAGAGCAACTCTACAAAGGAGTGTAATGAAAGGGTGGGCAGGTTTGACATAGATATCAGATTTTAAGTAAATAAAGCCATAATTTTTTTTGTGTCAATAAACAAATTTTATTGATAGCAAAAATTAGCCAAGCACTAAGCTAGTGAACATTAAAAAGTGAGAGGTCCTCCTATACCAAAAAAAGATAGCCTTTTATTTGGAAATAAAGCCAGAAATTGTGAACTTCTGAAAATGGTGCAACTATATTCTTTTTTTTTGTAACACTTGTCTCTTTGTCATCAAATGTCTTGCCTACGAACGGTAGTACTTAGTCTTGTATGCCAGCAACATAGAGATTAAAATTTATTTGGACCTGAATTTCGAAAGGAATTTGCAGTGCTAGGTGATGGAAGAGCTCAACAAGGTGAAATAATCATTCTACAAGCAAAAAACATCACTTATCGATAATAACAGCCCAAATGAGAAGTGCGAGAGATGATATTTTCTCAATCCAAGTCTTTCTATAACATATTACTTGAAAGAGAACGAAGACTTCCCTTACACTTCAGTTGGGTTACCAGAGCTTCAAGAAATTCACCTTTCTTAACTTGATAAACTGCACGGAAAGTCATCTTTACTTCATCAATAAAAGATCTGCATGGAAAGCCATCCACACAGAAGAATGGAGGAGTAAAATTTATAAAAGTTGGTGTTTCATATGTAGGACTGCAGTAGAGAATGTTAATAATTGTTGCTTCATGGTTCGACACAAACATGTTATGGTGCATGGTGTGGAAGGTGTTTGAAATTGAATTGATGACATCAAAAATAGTTAGAGAGACTACTAGGGTGGATATTTAGAAGGACGAGGCTGAAAATGAGATTGTTGAAGTTAGCTCCTTTGTTTCATGTATCTTGGATAATATAAACAAGAACAAACAGAAGAGAATTTGAAGGAACTGAAAGACCCTTGTAAATAGTTTTGGGTGGGTATTTATTGGTGCATTGGCAAGTTCAGTTCCCTCATGGAATTTGATGGAAGACTTTCAATATAATTTGTGTTTGTTTAAGTTCACTGGTGTTATTGTTAATCATCCTTAATTAGGCAAGGCTTGAATGATATTATCGGTCATTTGCGCTTCACTGATGCACATTTGGATGGTTATATCGGTTCTGCTTCTTTCGACGTGATGACATGGTTGTTCACCATCAGAAGTAGCAGTAGCAGACTAGCTGTAGCATGCTGTATAAAGTCAAAGCTAGTAGAAGTTGGAGAGTCGGGATAACAAAAGAGGCAGAAGAGAAGAAAAGGAATATAAAAAGAAGAGGCCATTATTCAACACCAAAGTATTAGTCAAAAGAAATTTGGGTACGATTTTTTTACCAAGAATAACTTGGGGACGTTTTTACTATATGCGTCGGAGATTGTTGAATGTGAAACTAATAGACCCGTCATGACTTTTATTTTTGAGAATTAAAAAGGAATACCTGTCATGATTTGATTCATCAAGTGCAATAATTGACATAAATAAAGTTTATATTTAGCTGCTACTGAAAAGCCAAATGAGCCCGTTAATTATATAAGCATATATCCACTGGATGATTCAAGGTTCAATAGAAGTTCTTTGGTCAAATTGTCTTCAGAGATGAGTGCTGGAATCACATCTTATATTTAGGCTCGCAAAATGGTTGCATCTTCTATGGACGTGCATTAGCTGGCAACATCAGATATACATTTTAAGTGATGGCCTTAGGATGCAACATAACCTCTCACCAGTGTTCTATTCAGCTGCAACTGGTATTCTAGCCATTAAGTTGTCTTGTTGCCCTTAATAGCAGTCATAGGACTACTCTTGTAGTTTCTCGCTCTTCAATTTCTGTGACTATTTTCTATGTTGTGTAGTTTGTTTGTAGTATTATTTTGTTATAGAACTGTTAGTTACTATCTGTTATTTTTGTTACTATTTATTGTCCATACTCCATTGTACTTTCATTATGTCTTTTCCTAGACTCTCTGTCTTGAGAAGAGGATCTATTAGAATCAACCTCTCTACATCACTTCTGAGGTAGAGATGAGGTATGCGTACATACTGCCTTCTCCAGAACCCACTGTGTGGACTTCACTAGGTATGTTTTTAAGTTGTTTGTGACGAGTGTGAAGTCTGTCAACAAAATTTAAAGGATTGACAACCCCATTGATGCCTCATCCTGCTCAAAATACTTACTGCTTCCATTTTGTGGAAGGCCGTACATCGTTCAGTTCATAGAAAATTGGAAATTTTTGTGTCTGGTTCAGAACTTGTAGAAGAACCAAGTGATGCTGGACCATTAGCAACTGCGTTTTAAGTTTCCGACTCTCCTGAAGCCTAAGCAAAGTAAATTTAGTTAGGATAAAGAACCTTTCCAACAGTCAGAAGTGATTGACTATAATGATTTGGAGATATGAATAGAGTTGTTATCTTTAAGTGCTATAACATGAAATTTGTTCTGGTTCTTATTCTGTTAATGGCGGTAGTTGCTAGTTGTTTGTTGTGTTCTTGGATCACTAGTTTGTGTAGCTAATTTTGTTGGATATTCTTTCTCTCTTGGATTTATTGGGGATTGGTGTTGCTGTCCCTAATATTTTGGGGATCTTCGTGGAACATTTATTATCTTACTTTCTTATATCAATCAAACAAAAGAAATGTAGTTACTTTATTTTGGTCCTTCTATTTGTATGTATAGCAATTATTCTATTGCTGCTGTCTCTAGAGCTTGGGTCTAGTGGTAGGTGTGCAATACGTGACATTTTAGGTGCACCTGAGGGGTTTGAAGTCCTGCCGCAGGCAAACACCTGATATTTAAGTGAAGAGGAGTAGAGGGGGGACCCGTTATCCACCAAGTCTCAAATTGTTTGTCATTAGCTCTCAGGTTTTTTCTAGGTTGTAAAAAAATTATTGCATAGCTAGCAATAGAAAATAATACTAATATTGTATTGTTGAACCATGTTTAGAAAACCTATTGTTTTGTTGAAACACTTTTCTTTGGAGAACGGTAACTTGAGTTTTACTATATTAGAAAAGGTTTCTTCAACATGTGTGTTTTGTGTCTTTTAATTTAAATCTGGGGATTTCTTTGTCATTTTAGTACTTCACTATACCTTATGTGTCTTGTAAAGCTATATTGAATTGACACGTTATTATCATGTGTGTGTTGTTATTAATGTATGGTTTCATCTTTCCACTTCTCCCTTCACCGCTATGTATTCCTAGGAATCATAGAACCTCAAATCTTCTCTGTTTGTTTCCATCATTCATCCTGGGTAAGGCTCCTCCAAATTTCTTTGATGTTTTCCTAACATTTCCATTTTTTTCAGAACTATAATGGTTGGTTTTCCCATGGTTGTTGTAATTGTTAACCTTAAACAACTATGATGAGAAAAATGATCACTTATGTTTGAAGGTAGATTCAAAGTAGTCCCTTAGCTATGCAGTTATCAGTTTTAACTTCAACATCTGAGTATCTTCATATTTCCTTCTATTCTTATTTGGGTTTGTTGTTGATGTTCAATTCTGTTTGTGCTTTGGAGACCCCAATAATTTGAATCGTAGTGGCTTCAATTTTTTGTTTCCTTATTTTGTTTTTTCACCGCCTCCTTTTGCATTTTCTGGATGCTATTTTCTCTATTTTTTCAATTTCAATTTTTGTTTTGACTTTTGTTATTTGATACTTTTAGGTTCTGAAATTATTTTCACTTACAGTGTGAAGTTAACTATCGGCTGCTACTTCTGTCAGATTTTCAGCTACGGATATGTCATGTTTTCTTCCTCCCGTTGTTCCAATTTTTCTTTTTATCGTGCATTAGTTTTCTCTTTCTTGATTGAGTTGTAGATAATGGTTTGCTAATACTCGAGCGGAAGAGTGAGATCAAGAATTAAGGATCACTTTTTAAGTTAATTTCCTGTCATTTTGAGATTATGAAATTGGCATTTGGTGAACTGAATTGTTATTTTTTACACTCCAAATTTTGTGAAGTTCTCAAATATTATCTTATTGTCTCCTTTATTGTACATTTTTTGTCATTTTAGTTATTAGTTGAGGGTACAATTCATTACATTGTATCTAACTACAAGTGCATATTACATTCTTATGGGAATATTAAAATATAACATGTCTATTACATTGCTAGAAACAAGAAAATTTTGCACTTTTTATTACATCAGGCAAGATTACAATTCCCTTGCACCCTCATCACCTATGTGGTGTAGCAAAATCCAAATCACATATGCACCAAAATGATAATGAGCTCAGCTCATGAGGCGCTAGATGGGTATCTAGAATACCATGGAGACTGGACAGATTCAGCTTCAGAAATTTTAGCACCAAATGAAATATTAAAGTGTTTCAAGTAATGCAATGTCTACTAAAAGCATACAAGAAAAATCTTACCTGATAACCATCCATATTAGCTGCATTTAGACGACCACCCTCTTGTAGTAAGAGCTCAGCAACTTGCACTACTCCTCGAACAACACTCCAGTCCAATGTTGTTTGCCCTGTATGATCTGCAACATTTACATGTCATCCCTGCTGCCAAGCGCATCACCATCACTAGCCATCAATTCCCTACCAACCAAAAAGTTAAGGAATACTAAACACACAACTAAAGAATAGCAATCAACATAAAAGTCGATAATTCTGTCTTATTAATAGTACTTAATTCCTTTATTAGAATTATATAGACCTAGACATACCAAAGTGATTTCATACCGCTGATCCAACTAGTGGGATTGAAGGCAAGCTGAATTATTGATTCATTGATTGTTACTTGATACCGGGTACTTGTATGAATTTCTTTTGGGCTTTTTGCTTTCAACAACTATGTTCAGCTGGTTCTTGATCTAAAGTGGACGTGTTTGGGGAAATTTAAACAAAATAGGAGGTTACAAGTACCTTCTCTTAGAGACACTACTGAAAATTCATATTAGTGAGTTTGAAAATGTCAACTTTGATTTCTACATAAATTGACGACTTCAACTAACTTCATTAATGAATGGTAAGTCCTATAGGGATATAGTAGTGGTTTACCTGTAAGATCATTCCTATGAAGAATGAAATTCTTGGTTGTCTGGTTTGTTTTCCTTTGGTCAACCTACAAATGCATGTTGGAATGAAATAGTGTGGTAATGACTGACGTTGTTGCTCACTGCTTGAATAATGTCATTGTTCCATAATCGATGAGCTTTCGATCACCAAGGTTGAGCATCCTACTTTGATGATGTTCATTTTATTTGTGTATAGTTGACACTTCTTAAAAATCATATTTGCATGAATGATCAACCTTGCATTGATGTACATTCTCACAATAACATGAAGAGAGTGTTCTTCTATATACATACCTAAACTTTCAATTTCACCAATTACTGAACTTACTTTAATCTGCGTTCTTGCTATTTAAATCCCAAGGTTTAGGCTACAATGAATACAATTGTTATAAGTTTTAAAGGATGTAGGTGAATATAATAAGAGCAGATAGGTTCTATAAGGATTGGTGTATTGGAAGATTGAGTTGGATGATTTTGATTTTGAGTTGGATGACTCTGAAATTTTCTGTTGAAGCAGTTTTTGTTGACTGAGTTTTTCAGGTCTAGAGTTTCAGAAATTGAGAAAACAGTTAGGAGACCTCGAATGACTGCCACTTATAATAGTCTGATTAATTTGTATGGAAGGCCTGCAAATGTGTTTAATGAGATGTTGAAAATCTGATTTTGGACACTGTAACATTTAATACTATGATTTTTGTTTCTTTAAGTCATGGCTTCCTGAAAAAGGTGAAAGTTTTGGAGAACAAGATGGAGTAGGGAGGAATATTTCCTAACACTAAAACATACAACATCTTCCTGTTTCTTTATGCTAATGAAGGTAAGATTGATAGGATTCTTTGGTGGCACAAAAAGACAAGTACAATATGTGAAAAGCCGATGTTTATATATACATATATATATATATATATATATATGCTCATATTTAGCTCGTAAAAATATGTCAATGTAGCACGAGCCATTTCTGCCTAGTATTAAAGAAAACTAATACTTCTAGCAACTAGACTCAAAAATATACCTACTCTTGAGTGCAATTTCTGATTCTTAGCATAGACTTGTCTTGGCTGAGAGATCAATCAAGAGGTCACTACTGCATCAGATTGACTCTGTCAGTGTGTCGTTCCGTTACTCTCTCCTCTACATGTTTGTTTTTTCCCAATAAATCAATCAATTGATTAATACCAGCTTTAGAGGATATATCAGTTGTACGAATCCTTTATATCAATCACGTTCTATTAGGGCCCATTTGATTGTAGTACTCAATAATCGATATAAAATTAAACTTGAGGATCTGTACATTGACACTTGTAACACCAACATAAAGCTCTCTAACAAAAGTAAAAGCACCTGATAATCATTAAATCCAATGTATGTGTAATAACATCTTAATTTTGACTAATTGATATTGCCTTCATGTAACATTTTTTTCTTCTTTTTCTATTGTTGATTTGCAAGAGATTATAGCTCTATTGTCCCCTTTAGCATATTATATTACCACACCTATTGACAAGTGTATTTGGAACTTTACATAGGGATATGACACTATTTCATGGGATCTTCTCTCGTTTTCTCATTTATGTATGCTACTTGCATATTCATCTTGAGTTTCATATTTCTACAACACATATTCTGCATATTTTAAGTTTAGTGGTCAAACATTCACTCTTATCTGGAACTTGTATTTTATTTTGTTGTTATTCCATTTTTTTGAATTACGATAATCAATCTTCTATGGAAGTAATCCAGAAAGGGCGCATGATAGAATCTTATTTGTTACTGCTTTGAGGCTGCTTGATCCACTGAAATAGTAAAATCATGTCTATACTTTTCAGGTCTCCAAATATGCTTCATGAAAGAACATAAATATTGCTGATATTTTCTATCAAGGGCCACTATGGGTGAAAATGCAAAAAAGCGCAAGTCTTTGTGGGATGCTGAAGAAGAGAGTCCACCGAAATATGAGGAGTGGGGACCTCCAAAACCTGAAAATTCATGGCAGTCCAAAAGTAGATCAGGTTGGTCGTCTGGGGACAATGTTACAGGAACTGAAGATTTGAGGAAGGATAACTATCATTACAAGAGCATGTCTCCAGCTTTTGAAAGGCGGGAAAGGCGAAACAATAGCCACTCTCCAGATAATGGTCGGGCCCAGTCTCACAGGTCTGCTCACAATATTTGGTTTAATGATGCATCATACTCATCATTATCAAAAGATAATTGATTCCTTATTTGTAAAAGGTATTAGCTCTCAAGTAAGGTTGTTACTTGGGTTTGAGATGCATTTCATGTATCAAAATTTGCAAAGACAGAAGCTCTAGCTGGGGGGACGACACTACTTTACCTTCTTTTATATTTCAGTTTTACTTGCTCCTAAGTGTGTACAAGTTCATTTGATTTTCCATCATTCTTTTGGTGCTCTCTCCCTTTTACCTGATCTCCCCTTTGGGTTGAGGGGGAAGGGAAGAGGGTATTGGGCTAGAAGACATGGTTGATCACACTTCTACTAATATGTTGTGGTTTGTTTGTTTTTCATTTGATAGATACGTCGGCAGAGCCAGGAGCAGGAGCCGGGGAAGGGGAGAAGGTAGGAGCAGGAGTCGCAGCAGGGGACGGGACAAGTTTAGGACCAGGAGCAGAAGCAGGAGCCGGGACAGGGGTAGTATGAGAGTTCAGAATAGGAGTCGTAGTCCTCATAATACTAAACGTGATCCATATGCATCAGGTGATAGAAGAGCTAGCCTTCATACATCTTCCCATGTATGCAGAAATTTTGCAGCGGGGAATTGTAGGAGAGGCAGTGATTGCAGGTTCATTCATCTAGATTCTGCCAGTCATAGGGATGAAGGTCATTCAGAGGACAACTTGTCAGAAAGATTGGGTAGTCGACCTGAGCGTGGGCATATCTCAAGGTATAATGATAGTGAAGGTCCTGGGTACCAATCAAGGGACATGCTTCCTGATATGCATCATTTGGAGGATGAGCTGAACAGAAATCGGAGTAGAGGTACAATTACTTGCAGGAATTTTGTGAAAAGCAACTGTCGCTGGGGTGCATCATGCAGATTTTCTCATGATGGTGCCTCAGGTGATAACTATGACAAGGGCACTCGGAGTACATCCTTTGATCATGGTCAGGACAATCAAGCAACCAGAACCGGGAAATCACTTTGTGAGTACTTTGCTGCAGGAAAGTGCTACAAGGATAATTGTGAATTCTCTCACGATGCCACATCAAGAAATCATGAAATTAGGCCCTTAGATGACATTGGTGAGCAAGTACATCAAATGGAATCCTGTCCAGCATCTATGATAAAGAAATTAGAGGAAGGACTGCAAGAAGCCCAACTACAAAGTGTCTTAAATCCCTCTGGTCCTTCTGGAATGCTACCTTCAAATCCCATTTCTTCACTTGTTCATGCTCTATATGGTCAGACCAATCCTGAGATGAGGGTTCTAGATAACTATCATCCTCCAGATGGCTTAGAGCTGAATACATCTGGCAACTTTAAGTTGCCCCCGGACAATTCATTCTATTTGGATAGAGATAGTATTAAGGTTCCCATGGACCAAGTGATTCAAACATCTACTGTTGATCCTGAACTTGGAAATAATGATCAAATTGATGAAGTGAAGCAGCAGGAGAATGAATTAGTTGAAGTTGATGGAAAGGATAAATTAGCTCCGGGGGAGTCCAAGGATGTGCAAGAAAATGATCATCCAGGAGCTATGAATCTGCATGGAAAGGTTGAGGAGGGAAGCGGTAACAAAGATGAAAAGGTGATGCGATTATTCAAAAACGCTCTAATAGAGTTCGTCAAGGAGATCCTAAAACCCATTTGGAAAGAAGGTAAGATGAGCAGAGAAGTTCATAAAACAATTGTTAAGAAGGTGGTTGATAAGGTGACTGGTGCGATTCAAGGAGAACAAGTCCCTAAGACGCAAGAGAAGATAGAGCAATATCTGTCCCATTCAAAGCCTAAAATTACCAAACTTGTACAGGTGAGTTGCCTATTAAACCCTCCATTCCTCCAAAAAATGAAGTTTTATTAGACCTTCCTATCTGTATTACCATATTCTGTTTTTTCTCACATTGGGCTTAAAATGTTATTTTTTGTAAATATGGTTCGTTATTGTGCACAAATGAATAATATTACAGATAGGATGTGTGTTTCTGTCTTTCTCTTGGTTCTGCTCTAGCCCAGTTTTTTTATATGTTGCTTAAATGTTAACTTCCACTTATTATTCTCTTGACAGGCATATGTGGAGCGACTTCTGAAGAATGAAGCTTGAGGTGCCGGACTCCCCTTCTCTTCTGGAAAAATCAAATTCAATAAGGACTTGATTTTCCAACATGTACTGGAAGGTTTAGTTATGTTAGATGTCTTTGTTTGCTGAAATCACATATCCTCATAGTGTGATAGATTTGGTTTAGCAAGCTGTTTTCTGTTATTCCGACCATTTATTTTCCGATTTACCATGTTTGAGCATTATATGTAATTGGCCTTCCTTTCTTATAGATTCAATCACATGGTAGTTTCCTTTTTAAGTTGTGCTGATTTCTCAGTCTCCCTGCTTATTAGCTTGTCCGTTTTCTTGTTGAGTGATTGTAGTTTTAACTTCTTTATGATTTTATTAATGAGTACCTTGTTTGTCTGATACAATATTCTGGTGTGTTCCAGTCTTTTACTAGTTGGAGTTTTTAGTTCATTTTCTTTCCTTACTTTATAAATTACTTGAAAAAAAGGAAATTATCATAGACTTGAATTTGCCCCATATAGTGAAATTCATCTTGTAATTTGATGTATTGATTGTTGATTCCGTGACCAGGGACTTTGGTCCCTCTTTCGGTACTGAGCTTGAAGTAGCAATCAGGTATGTGGGTCAGTGTCAAAGGCACTGCAATGCGGGATGTGTGGTAGACACACATCACGGGATTTGATTCTTATTGTAATCGAGTCTGTTGTTTAAGTGGAGAAGGATGTCACGTGTTTGAATCTTGTTGTAAACGAAGTCTGATGTTTAAATGGAGAAGGATGACGGACGAGCTAAAAAAAGAGTAACGTTAAGGGGTCGTTTGGTACAAACATTGATAGTGTTGGGATTAGTAATGCATCGATTAGTAATGCAGGGATCATTTTTTGTCAAGTGTATGGTTCACTACTTTTCACTTAATTTTGTGTTTAATTTATAATTCTACAAAAAGATTCTTTCCTATTATACCTTCTGTTATTATGAGTGTTTATTTAATGTAATTGGGTCAAGTTAGATAATCACCGGGACTGGATAATTTTTTTTAAAGAATTATTTATTCGATTTAATTAGTTAAATCAAATATATATATATATATATATATATATATGTATATATATACACACACACACACACACACACACACACACACACACACACACACTAGGTAAATTATTCGTGCTACGCACGTGATTGAACTATGTTATTAAGCTCACAATTATCATTCGGTAATATTCAGATTTTCGATTTATACACTACATTGTCAAGATCATTTTATCTTAAGGGAATCCAAATCTTAAAAGTGCTATGATTTTTATATTTTGATTTTAATACAAAAATTATGAGTGATAGAGTTATATTAAGTATAAGAAATCTCCATGGAAATAGTCGGTCAGAAGTAATGGAACTTTCTAATTCGAAAAACTTAAATTAAACAACATCAGACGTTAAAGAAGAGACCAAAAAAGCCTCAAACAACAACACTCCCAAATAAAGTTCAACATCACGTCCATACAAGAACATATTTCACTGATTCAAATGGAGGACCTTCGGCTCCTTTCTTATGATCCTAAAATTGTTAGTATCATAATTTTTTTTCCTCATCGTTTCAGAATATTCATTACTATTGCTTAGGTTCATATCACCAGCCCAACTTATTTTGAATTAAACCATAGTTATGTTATGGTTATAATGTAATTATCAACCAAGCGGTAGGCTATATCATTCATAATTGGATATTCTAAACCAAAATTTTTACACATACTATATTAAAATCTCAAAGCATAATTTTCTGAGTGCTTGAACTCACAAATTTCCACAAATAATAATAAAGACAACCTTACTTTCCTAACAATCAAGAAGAAAAATGCATATTACTTAACATATTTTTCAAAAAGATAGTCTATCGGACTTTATCCAAATTTATAGTTCTCAAATTTAATTGAAAGAAGCCAAACGAAAGAGTTATTACTTCTTTATCAAAAAGCATTAAAAAAAAACTTGATAAGAAAGAGTTATCACTGCGGCAAAAATGTTCTTTAGAGACAATTATAAATGTCCCTCGAAAAAGTCCATAGCAATATTGAATGTAATGACAATTAATTAATGTAGGTAAAGACTATAGCACTCTTCATTACTATGCATATTCATTGCCGATAAAATATATTTTTGTTTTAGTGTATTTTGGACATTTATTTGTTACAAGAAAACTTGATCTCTTATTATGCCTAAAAAGAAGAGACAAAGAAAAATTTGTTAACTTGCGATAAAAGAAGTGAACTAATTGTCTCTTTACTAATTTTTTAGGAAGGGTGTAATGACATATAAAATGTTTGTACCTAGAATGAGCAATCAATATAAATTGTGGCAAAGAAAAGAGCAATCTGTTTGGTTCTTTTAACAAAGTTCAGCATTGGTTGCGTATTTGTTATCACATATTTATTGTTCTGTGCTATCAAATATAGCTCAAACCACAAGAAATTTTCCCCAAAAGGTATACGAAAAAAACTATAGAAAGAGACAAAAAGAAAGATAAATTTTCAATCATCCTCACTGAAATTTTTAACTGAGTCAAAAAAAAAAAAAAGACACCAAAATAGAAAAAAAGAAATTGCAATAGATACATGAATTAGTATAACTTACAGTTAAAAATTAAGCTTCATTAGATAGGAGGAAAAAAACTTTGAGAAATGAAAGACACTTCATAAGAAGCTTAATTAATGTATTTAAATTCAACTCCCCTATAACGAAAAAAATCTACAAATAATAATGGTACAAAAATAAATGTTTTGTTAATGAAGAACCAAATATAATGAATTGAACAATTTCAGCAGTTTTGTGAGTTGTGGACTGAGAGGTGCAAGAGTATTAATATCACACTGTGATTAAAATCATTTAATCATTCTCTTTGTTTAAAGGAAGAAACACGTAGGAAGGGAAGAAAGAGAAGATCAATATTTAATCATCCTTGCTGAAATTTTTCACAAAGTTTAAAAAAGGCCACCAAAATAGTAAAAAGAAATTGCCACAGTTACATGAATAACTTATAGTAAAGATTAATCTCCATGAAGTAGGAGGAAGAAAATTGTAAGGAATGAAACAAACTTCAAAAGAAACATAATGAATGTATTTGAATTCGACTACCCTATAACGAAAAAAAATATAAATGATAGTGGCAGAAAATTCCTCTATTTATACTAAACAAACTTTAGATCACAACTCTTTGGAAAAGTTACAATCCTTCGGAAGGGTGACAACCTTATATAAAATTTACAACTTTTCATAAAAATCGCAACTCTTCGTAAAAGGCATAACTCTTCCTAAGGGTCGCAATATTTTATAAAAAAGTCTCAACTTTTTATAAAGTCACAATTTTCATAAAAATCACAACTTTTCATAAAATCACAAGTTTTCATGAATAGGAAAGCCTAGTTTTGATAATAAATAAATTTAAAGGGAATCCTTATTTGTAGTGGCGCCACATAGGCGGGCCTGCCACTTCACTGTTCTATATAATAGAAACTAGGAAAAATTATATCGATACAAGGTCTGTTTTTTCTTCTTCTTTTTACAGAATTTCACAATTTTGATAAGAATTAAATTATATTTTTTAATCATATAATAATTGGTTAAAAATGAAAAAAATTACCTGCTGGACCTTTAACTGCTTTTATTTTTCTTCTGATTTTGATAAAATAATAAATACTTTTTTATTTTTAATTTAGATATTTTAATTTTAAATTTTATTAAATACGAAAATTGTCTTTGTTAGAAGCGAATTTCATCGAACACAAAATTGTCTCTGTCTTTGTTATATATAAGGCCCAAAAGAAAGTGTAGTTAGCCGACTGAAATGCATTATCCATTTTTTAGTATTTTTTTCTACCTTAACTATTTGTTTTGATCTGTTTTACTGACTTGAATCAAATCTTGATTCTTTGGCATTTTCTCACTACTTCCCATCTACCCCCAGAGAATCAGCTGAATCAAGAACTGATTTTTAGATTATGTTTTCTTGATTCTTTGAAATGGGAACTTGATTTTCAGTTTTCCAACTCAGGTGTTTGTCTTCCTTGAGCTAGAAAACTTGAAAAAGGAAACCCCACAATGAGAGGAAGTTTAGCTGGTGGACCACCTAGTCCTATTGAACCTAGACAGAGGCTTTCTGTATTCACGTAAGTATCTAGCTATGGTCTCTACTTCTTGAATTTCCATTGATCTTGATTGAAGTTACTCTACTGATTTGCTTACTTCTTGTCTTTGTTTACGTATCTGGGTGTGCTTATTTTGCTGTTTGAGCATTTGGGTCAAGATGGGTTTTTGGTTTTAGATTTGGGGAATGGAGTTGAGTACTGAATTTCCAGTGGAATCAAGTTCGGTTTTTTTTTTTTGCTTACTTTCGTTTACTTCTGAGCATATTTTGGGGGAAAATCAAGAGGGTGGGTTGGTTTTGGTTGTGCTAGTTTATGGATTTTTTGTTTGATAGAATTTTGCATCCAACTGTCACCCAGATCAGAGTTTGGGGCATTAAGTATAAGTATAAGGTCACTTCTTTTTGGGATGATATTGGTACGTGCAGTTAATTCTTGTGCAATTAGTAGATCTCGAAGCACTTAATATCATCGAAGTTTAATCATAGAAATTACATAGCCTAAATGTGAAATGAAGGGACAATGAGTTTGTTGAAAATTGAGATATCTTGAAGAGACTATATGTCACTGTTTTTTAACATCTCTGCTGCACCTAATTTGTGTCTGATGAGAATCTAGTCATACTAGATCACACCTTTTAGTTGTTCTGACAGCAGCCTGTGATGTGAGATAGTTATGCAACTGCTTCTGTTTTGCTTTTCTGCATGACATCGCAGCTGATTGAGTTATTTTCTTCCATGTATAGTCTCTATTTAGTTGTCTGACTGCTAGTACTTTCTGTTTTATCATCTTCTGTATGCTTGCTGACTTTATGGAAAATTTGGGTGATGAATACCTGCTCAACTGAGAAAAAATATTTAAGTTAGGAGCCTTGTTGAGAGCTTGTATTCAAGGTGAAAATATAAGATGTAGCAATCTAGAAGTGTTTGCATGATGTGCGTTTTCAACTACTTTCTTTTGTTTCCTAGTACCGAAATCCTATTCCTAATGAGTTTTACCTCACATTAGATGACTCCCAATCGATAATGATATGTGTTTAGATTAAGAGGAAGAGGATGTAATGGAAGGGTATCCTTTGTATTAAGTTTTTTTTCTTCCATTCTGGCATAAAGTTCTATGAGTAGAGAAAGGATATCTGCCACACTTAACCTTCATTAACCTTTTCATTTCGAGTAGTGGGAGATCTTTGAATCCTGCAGCAAGTGATTTCTTCCTCTCAGTTACATTTGTTAAGTTTTCTTGATAAACATAGTGGTTTCTTTCCTCTCTATCTTTACCCATGTCAGGTTTGAAATAGCAACCTTTTAATTGTCAGGTTTACATTCCCTATGTCCTTTTCTTTACCTCTGAGGAATTAGTACGATGCCCATTTTGTTTTTACTCTTCTCCAGGAGCAGAGGTTGTGAGTTTGTCATCCTTGAAGGATAAAAAAAGTCAGAAATCATCCAATATGATAGTTCTTTCTTCATGTTTAAGATAATGTTTCCTGCTTTTTTTTTTTATGATAACCTCTATTCTTTGTTCTCAGCGAGGAAACAAGCAAAAGAAGGTTCTTGAGAAGTAAAGTTTTCAGAGATGGGGAGAGAGCTCTTCATAGTCCCACCAAAAACAGGAATTTTACCTGCAAGTTCCCAACTATAAAGCTCATATTGGGTTTTATTGCTGTGGTTGCAATTTGGTCACTTTGGCATTCTCCAGCAATTTATAACACGGAATACATATCTCGTTCAGGCTCTCGGTAAGTATAGAATGTTTTGCTTTTGTTAGTATTTCGTTATGTTAAAAGAAAATACCATCAAATGAACTTTCTCAAACATTCTTATCTTGGGTGTCCTTCTCCAGCATACCATCAAAGATAGATTATTTATTGATGTTTGTGTAAGAAGTAATTTAGCCATGATTAGTTATCAGTTGGACAATATTATATCTGATATTCTAATTCTTCTTCTTTGCTTCAATGGTGAAAATCCTGATTCTAGGGCTGCTTTGGTGCACAGAGAGTTAAGCGATCATCCTTCAGCTGATCAACGTTATACATCACTTTTAGATATTGACTGGGACCAAATTTCCCAAGTTATTGAGAAACTGGCCGATAGGCATGAGTATCAGGGCGCCGGGATATTAAACTTCAATGACAGTGAAATTGATCAGTTGAAGGAGTTATTACCGGACGCTGAGCATGTGATCTTGAACCTGGATCACGTCCCAAATAATATAACATGGGAAACATTATATCCTGAATGGATAGATGAAGAAGAAGAATTTGAGGTTCCCACTTGTCCTTCTCTGCCCAAAATTCAGTTTCCGGGTAAACCAAGGATTGATCTCATAGTTGTAAAGCTTCCATGCAAGAAGTCTAAGGACTGGTATAGAGATGTAGCTCGTTTTCACTTGCAGCTTGCAGCAGCAAGGCTGGCTGCCAGTAATAAAGGGTATCATCCAATACATGTGCTTCTGGTTACTGAGCATTTCCCAACCCCCAATCTGTTCACCTGTAAAGAGTTAGTTGTACGTGAAGGCAATGCATGGCTATATGAACCTAATTTGAACACTTTAAGAGAGAAGCTCCACCTCCCTGTTGGATCATGTGAACTTGCAGTTCCTCTAAAGGCTAAAGGTTGGTTCCTGATGGTAGTTTTATGTCAGAACACTATAACTCTGATACTGTTTTTTATTTAACAATTAAATCTACCAATCTGACCATCCTTTAAACTGACCCTTGCAAGACATTGCAGGGTCAAATTGAGGTAGGTGACATTGTTCCTTCCATATTTCAAAGAACTTTAGACTAAAGTTATTTTCCTTTTCTGAAAACATATTGTACAACTGTTTGTCTCGGCTTCTATCCATCTTACTGTTTTCTTTCATTTTCCTGGTAATTTGAGGTAGTGTGGTAGTGACATTAGCAGTCAAGCACCATTTTATTATTCCATCTAAAATGAAAATAATGAGAGGATTAATCTCTAAGTTCAAGTTAATTTCTCGAGAAATGATATTCAGAATCTAACATCATAAGTTTCTGCAGCAAGTTGGCACTCTGGAAATGTAAGAAGAGAAGCCTATGCAACTATTCTCCACTCAGCTAATTTTTATGTATGTGGAGCCATAGCTGCAGCTCAGAGTATCCGCTTGGCAGGTTCAACCCGAGATCTTGTGATACTTGTTGATGAGTCTATCAGTGACTACCACAGGGGTGGTTTGGAGGCTGCTGGATGGAAGATCCACACGATAAAGAGAATAAGGAATCCTAAAGCTGAACAGGATGCCTACAATGAGTGGAACTATAGCAAATTTCGTCTTTGGCAGCTGACAGATTATGACAAAATCATCTTCATTGATGCAGATTTGTTAATATTGAGAAATATTGATTTTCTCTTTGAGATGCCTGAAATAACTGCAATAGGAAATAATGCAACCCTTTTTAATTCAGGTGTGATGGTCGTTGAACCATCAAATTGCACATTTCAGCTGTTGATGGATCATATTAATGAGATTGAATCGTACAATGGTGGGGATCAGGGGTATCTGAACGAAATCTTCACCTGGTGGCATAGGATCCCAAAACACATGAACTTTTTGAAACATTATTGGGAAGGTGATGAGGAGGAGAAAAAGCAAATGAAAACATCTCTTTTTGGTGCTGATCCTCCAGTTCTTTATGTCCTGCACTACTTAGGCCTGAAACCTTGGTTATGCTTCAGGGACTACGATTGCAACTGGAATGTGGGTAAGTTGCAGGAGTTTGCAAGTGATGTGGCACACAGGACGTGGTGGAAGGTCCATGATGCCATGCCAGATAACTTACATAAATATTGTTTGCTTAGGTCTAAACAGAAGGCTGCATTAGAGTGGGATCGAAGAGAAGCTGAGAAAGCTAACTATACAGATGGTCATTGGAAGATCAAAATAAAAGACCCACGTTTGGAAACTTGTTTTGAAGAATTTTGCTTCTGGGAAAGCATGTTATGGCACTGGGGGGAAACAAACTGGACAGATAATGCCACCTCTTCACCAACACCTCCCATGGTCAATACTGCTTCACTTTCTTCTTTGTAACTAGGAGGTTCTGTTACTATACCTCGCTAGTCTGTAAGTAATACGGAGTCACAACTTGAATGTCAACCAATGGCATTAGTACCTACCCTTGAAAATAGTCCACTCTGCAGCTATGTTGCTTCAATTGTTTCTCATCTTTTCTTGTTTCCTGTACGACTGTTTTCTCTTGGCCTCAAGAGATGTTCTTTTCTTGATTATCCTTTTACTTAAGTTATAAGGGGAGCATTGGAGCAAACAATTAAGTTGTCTCCGTATGGATTCGTTCTGTGGGAACACCCCTTGATGCTTGAGTCAGGGTAGGCAGCCTACATTAAACCCCTTGGAATGTGGCCCTTCCTCGGACCATGCGTGAACATGTGATGTTTCGTGCACCTGGTTGTCCTTTTTCTTTATAATAGTGGTAAAGGTATTGTATTGAAGTTCAGCAAAATGCTGCAACGAGGAGTCACTGTCTCATTGAGAAATCTGTCTGTTTTGAGGCACCATATTACTGTTGTAGTGAGTGTACAAACGAAGCAAACTTACACTATTTATGTATGTTGTTGATTGTAGAAAGCCAATTTTTCAATCAAAGAAGATTCGGATGAATCACTTGAATGGTAAATTCGATTTGTAGATTTTATGGACCAATTTAATTCGGTATGGTTTAATATTTTAAGTTCGATTTTGGTATTTTGTGGTATGGTAAATTGGTAATCATAATTTGTTCAACTTCGACTAGTAGTTAATATATACTCGTATAATAGAGTGTTATGACTTTGACAATTCAAAGAGTGTCTCAATTATATCATATTAACACATTATGCACGTAAAAATATATATTCAAAGTAAGTAAAAACAACTCATCTTGTTAATCAATTACATTTAAATACATTTCACTCAAAATAGAGTAGTCAAAGTTTTTAGGCGTAATACATACATGTGCCCTTTAGCTTGGTTTCATTTCACATATATACCCTCAAACTTTGGATGTACATAAATAGACAGTTAAACTTGTATAAAATTAAATAAGTAGACATATTAGTCCTATGTGGCACAATACACACATGACACCACATAGGATGCAAATTGTCGTGTATGATGACAGATTTAGTGTGTACTTATGCACACTCAAAATTGGAGGACATAAATATAAAGACTGAATCCATCGTTGGCCCCCTAAAGTTGACATCAACTTTCACTTAAAACACTTTAACTGAGCTTTGTTTGTTTTAGACACTTTATAATACGTTCCACTGTGTCATTTTGACACTTTTTTAACAATCAGTAAAAATTAAAAAATGTTTGTAATCCACTCGCCGATGACATGGCATGACGACAAATTATGGAAAGACGTGTCAATTTGGTTAAAAGAATAAAAATAATTATAAGAAGAAGAAAGAAAAACCATATAAACTTATATTTTAAAAACATTTCAATAAGAAAAGACTTTATTTTCTAGGATTCATTTCAATGACTCATGACATCTAAAATTTTTCACCGGAAATTAGAGTTCCGTCGAAAAAATTGAGGAGATTTAGATCCAATTTTTTTCCGATGACGTCTCATATTTTCTTTTATCACTAATAATTCTAATTCTAAATAAAATATGTTTTGGTGGAAGAGAAAGAGAAAGATAGTAACAAAAATTGTGGATCTCCATCTTTTCTGGTGAGGTAGTGATGTTAATTTTTAGATCTAATTTTTTTAAAAAAATAACTTTTGTAAGTTATTTCAGTCAGCTTATGATTCTTTTTTAATCTTTTTCAATGAGTATATGATTCTTTTTGTTTTACTAAAAATCAATACATAATGTTGGTGAAATGAAGAAGAAAGGGGGAAGAAGATGAAGTGAAAAAATATTTATTTTTTTTAAAAAATTATTTTTCACGCGCTTAAAATCAGTGCAACACACGCACTTGAGAATTCAGTAAGAGATGTCAATATGACACAACGGGGCATGACATGAGGTGTGTAAAATGAACAAACCTTAGTTATGGTGTCTAAGTGAAAGTTGGTGCAAATTTTAAGGGGCCACCGATGAGTTCAACCAATATAAAATGAAGTAAAGTTAAAGAGTATATTTATGTATTATGCCAACTTTTGACTCCTAAACATTTAATTTATACTAATACCAAGTTGCATATTTGTTAAGTATTTTAATAATGACATAATACATAAACATGATCATTATCTTGGCTTTAATAGACAACTATGGCTTTCAACTTTGAATGTACACAAGTAGATACTTAAACTTGTATAGTATTGAACAAGTAGACACATTTGTCCTATATGACATAATATACATTCGATGCCATGTAAGACATGAAATTTTCATGTAGGGTGTCATGTAGGACGAACGTGTCAATTTGTTCAGTTTTACAAGTTTAAGTGTCTACTTGTGCATACCCAAAGTTAAAGGTCGTAGTTGTCAGCTGACGCCAATTTAAAGGTAATGTTTATGTATTATGCCTTTAATAATATATATGTTATTTATATAATGATATACTTCAATAAGGTATTAAATATTTCAGCATGTAACCATATTGAATGCCAAAAAAAATTAAAATGTATATCATATGTCATACCAAATATTATAATATCAAAATCACGATATCTAAAAATTTCTATATATACCATATCATGACCATTCCTACCCTTTAACAAACTAAATAGCTCAAAGATACTCTCTAATTTTGAGTGTGCAAAGACGTACGTAAATTTGGTATAGAGTTGATTAAGCATATATCTTACTTGATAGCTGGCATAAATTGTCACATTATGACGTGTGTATCTAATTATTCAATTTTATATCGAATAAAATTGGAGGGTGTTTTATCGAAAAATTATTTGTTTCGAGAATTTTTGATTTCTTAGAGTCGCCACTTAACTTTGAGAAAAATTAAAAAAACCTTTGTTTTCAAAAGATTTAAACAGATAAAAAAATCATTTGAAAACAGGAAAGAGGTTCAGGGATTCATATTGTATTTTAGGAAGGTGTTTAAAGCACCTAAAATACCCGTTAAGTACGGTTTTCCGGCAACTAGCTATTTGGCCAAAATTGTTTGAAATAAAATTATTTAGAATTGCTTGGGAAATGAAAACTTCATTTTATCTAAGTGAAAGTATCTAACTTGCCAAAATTTTATTATTTTGGAACTACATAATCTTGATTCAATTTTAGTTGCTAAAACGTTACAGCGTTCTACAGGATTGAATTCTTTTAACTTTAAAATTATCGACAAATAAAAGCAAATAAGGAAAATAAGAGAGAGAGAGAGAGAGAGAGATTTTGGGCCCAAATCCGGATTCTGTCCGCCTGGATCGAATTTTGGACCAACCTGCTTTGGGTTTTTGACCCATTTCAATGGTACCTGTCCTAAACTAACAAGATAAAAATTATAATAATACAAAAAGACAAGGGCTTAGGCTCAAAATAAATACAACGCGATAAAAAAAATTGGTTAATTGCCCCAAGTCCTTCAACTCTTCGATTGACTCCAAGATCTATTCGTCGGCTTTACGGATCGACTCGGGGAGGATACTTTGAGCCTTAATGGCTTTTTAGTGATACGGAATGAGAGTTCAGGATGTGTCCGTAATGGACTCTGGCGGCGTCTCATGCAAACAAACACAAAGTAAAATATTAGAGTTGTAGGAATCCCGAAACTTTAGCATACCATTTAGATCGAAACGATCAGAGTACATAGCAAAATATCATGCATGATGTACATTTAATGGAAGAAAAAACAGACATGGATAGTCAATTAACAACAAATAAATGAATGACGAGATAGGATTATAATCCAAAGTTTCACATAATTTGACAACACAAAATATATCGAAATGCTTAGCGAAAAAGAAGGTTCTGCCAAACTACTCAAGTTCAAATTAATTATTAAACACTTTGTGATCATACAACTGATTCAATCTTTCAACCAAAAGGAAAATAGGAGGGGATAAATTAATTAAAGCCGTGAGAAGAAAAAAGAAAATAATAATAACAATAATAATAAGATCAAGACCACATTAATTAGAGTTTCTTAAATGCGCAGGAAAACAATGTGACTTGAACTACTATGCATCTGGGTGATTTCGAAAAATTCTTTACTAAAATGAAGGCAACAATATCATTATTAAATCACTACAACAATCATAAGGAAAACAAAATGATCATTACGGATTCAAGATGCCATTCACCAGATAAAAAAAAGAACTTGAAGAAACACAGATTATGCTAACAGGCAACTATATATTGGCAAGATAAAACTGTGTTTATGACATATGAGAGTTCCCGACAACGCTGAGAAGCAGTCAACAAGAGATTTTCAAAGCCTTTGACATAGAGAAAACCCAAACTATCAAGCGTGACGCATGACCATTAGACATCCTTAACGAGACCACGAAATAGGCTCTATAACGACAGTTACTTTAACATATTTATCAACAAAGGGTCATCAGTCCCAAACCACACATAGAACAACAACACGATAGCACAGTAACACATGCCTTCATAGGACCCGAACATTCAAATCAAAGTCTATTTTCACCAAAATGACATGAAATACAACCAAAGCATGCTAAGTAACTCTCTAGACGATTGCTAAAACTACTACACGATAAATCAAATTCTGAAATAGCATACTCATGACGCTGAACACGCCGACAACCCAAGAAGGAACAAAGAATTTAGAATTCATCCTTTGACTAGAAAAGAAAAAAAAAAGAAAACCTAAGGTAATGAAAATAAACTAGTAATTTTCAGCATGTCGACCACGATTTAAAAAGACAAACAGACGCTAATTTTGGACAGGGGACTGCGAATTAGAACAAAAATCGCACAACAAAGCTTCTATAAGATATTACGGTCTATCTGCAAATAACGACCAAACGTGCATACTTCAAGTCAAAACTCATATGTCCAACTCTAACTAGGCAACGAACATCCAACACAATATTGATCTTTCTTTTCAAAAATTAACGAGCTAAACAAATGAAGAAACGAAAAAATCGTGAAGGGAACATTACCTTCTCCGGGCAGCGAACAAAGGACAAAACGAGTAGCAATACGACGTCCAACCAACAGAATTTGAAGGAAACCGACACAAGTAGCGCGAAGATGTGATACCCCACTTGAAGTTCACCGAGAAAAGAACACTTTCTTGCTATGAATGTTTTTCTAATTTTCCTTTAGTATGATCTTCCTTGAAATTGTTCTCTATATTTTCTCCAAGAATTTCAACTAACAACCCCTATCAATCCTTCAGAAATCCATGGAAATATATAACCAAAATAAATAGCCGACCACCCTTCTCTCCCTTCTTTCAACTGGCAAAAGAGAATATATATACAGGGACAGACTAGGGTTCGGAAAAAATGGGGGAAAGGGCAAAATCACACCCTCGCAAATTCCCCATTTCCAAAATTTTCTAGGACCAGGATAAAGCTGCTCTTCATACGGAAATATCAGACCCGTATCCCACGAAGTTCGGATGGGTAATAACATCGACGGCTTGATTCGCCCCACTCGTCCTTGCACACAACGTGTTGCCCATCCACGCAAGCAAGGACTATTTGAAACAGTCGCCTCCTGCTAGAGAAGTACGATCGCGCGGCTAAAGGCTGAACTTGACAGAAATAGAGAAAGGAGGCGTTGAGGGCGCGTCGCCGCTCACGCATCAAAAGGGCCAGAAAAAAAACTCGGGGGAAGGAGTTTAATACTGGGGAGACATGCACCACTGCTGCCATCGCGTGAAGATGGCGATGCTACTCTGAATCGCGTGGCTACTGGGTTATCGCTGGCGCCACTCTTTTAACGTTTTCTGGGAAAAACTTTTGACCCTCCAGCTCTTAATTATTTATCTTTTTTTTTTTGAAGGAGGAAAAGGAAATTTGGGCTGGGTTAAGGTAAATGAACTGGGTTGGGACTAAACGTAAGAGGGCGGAGCAATTGTGTAGGAATTTGGGCTCGAGAATTCAAAAAAAAGGTGTTGCTGAACAAAAATTGAATTTAGCCCAACAAAATTGACCATAAAAAAAACTTGGTTAAAGGACAGATTAACAAAAATTAATTTACGAGCTTCCAAATTATGACGAAATAAACGCCTTAGCTTGAATATAGATTAAATGATTTCAACACGACGAAATAAATTAATTGTAACACTACTCTAGACCACATTTTAACAAAGTTTTGAGACGAGTTTCTAAATACTTATAAAACACTGATTATATACGACCTTATAAAACAGGAATATTACTTAAAAATAGGTAAAACAAACGAGAGATGTTTAAAAAGTGACATCTAGAAATATATTAAATTTTACTAATTATTTTAAATCCTCTGAAATTTAAAAAAGATCGAAAAATAAATCCTATCTGGAGAGGGGGGGTCAAAATTAGGTGTCAATAGAGGGTATATGTATTATTATATCAATAATCTGTGATAGATTTATAGATTGTGTAAGGTGGGAAAAATGACCAAAATACCCCTAAAGTGACTATAATTTAGCTAATACCTCTCTTTTACACACTCAGTAGTTCGTGTGTGTAGAGAGGCTGTGAAGACTTATAGGCCCTAGGCAAACTCCTTCAAATAATCTTTTTCTTCTACAATTCTCTCAAATTCTCACTTTCACTCTCCACTTTTGAGGGATTTTATCTTCATCTTTGTTATCAAAGGTCAGTACCCTTTTCTCCTCACTCTCTTTTTCTCTTTTTGTGTTTGTGAATTAGGGTTTTTTTTTTAAAATTGATTTGTTCTGTTGTGTTCTGTATGTTAACATGAAAAATCGAATTAGGGCAACAAATCTTGTATCATTTTGTGACTCATTTTTTGTCTTTTTTTTTTTGCTTTTATCTTGTGGGTTTTGGGTGATTCAAGCTCGTGTATGTGAATTTAGCTGATTTAGCTCAAATCTTGTAAAAGGGTTAGATCTCGAGTTTTTTCTAGGTTGTAAAAAAAATTATTGCATAGCTACCAATATAAACTAATACTAATTTGTATTGCTTAGTCTGTGTTTAACAAACCTGTTGTTTTGTAGAAACACTTTTCTAAGGAGAACGGCAACTTGAGTATTAAAGAAAACTAATACTTCTAGCAACTAGACTCAAATCAATATGATCTAATTACTCTTGAGTGCAATTTCTGATTCTTGGCATAGACTTGTCTTGGTTGAGAGATAAATCAAGAGGTCGCTACTGCATCAGACTGACTGTGTTAGTGTGTCGTTCCAGTACTCTTTGCTCTACATGTTTGTTTTTTCCCAATAAATTAATCAATTGATCAATACCAGCTTGAGGCTATTTGATTCACTGAAATAGTAAAATCATGTCTATACTTTTCAAGTAAAGAACTTAAATATTTGTAATATTTTCTATCAAAGGCTATTATGGGTGAAAATGCAAAAGAGCGAAAGTCTTTGTGGGATGCTGAAGAAGAGAGTCCAAATAGTCCGAAATATGAGGAATGGGGACCTCCAAAAGCTGATAATTCATGGCAGTTCAAAAGTAGATCTGGTTGGTCATCTGGGGACAATGTTACAGGAATTGAAGATTTGAGGAAGGATAACTATCATTACAAGAGCACGTCTCCAGCTTTTGAAAGGCAAAGCAATAGCCACTCTCCAGATAATGGTCGGGCCCAATCTCGCAGGTCTGTTTACAATATTTGGTTTAATGATGCATCATACTCATCATTATCAAAAGATAATTGATTCCTTATTTGTAAAACATATTAGCTCCAAAGTAAGGTTATTACTTGGGTTTTCAGATGCATTTTGTATATCACAATTTGCAAGGAAAGAAGCTCTGGCTAGTGGGAAAACACTACTTTACCTTCTTTTATATTTCAGTTTTACTTGCTCCAAAGTTTATTTCATTTTCCATCATTTTTTTGGTGTTCTCTCTCTTTTGCCTGATCTCCCCTTCGGTTTGAGGGGAAGGGTACGAGGGAATAGGGCTAGAAAACATGGTTGAACACACCTCTACTAATATGTTGTGGTTTGTTTGTTTTTCATTTGATAGATACGTCGGCAGAGCCAGGAGCAGGAGCCGGGGAAGGGGGGAAGGTAGGAGCAGGAGTCGCAGCAGGGGACGGGACAAGTTTAGGACCAGGAGCAGAAGCAGGAGCCGGGACAAGGGTAGTATGAGAGTTCAGAATAGGAGTCGTAGTCCTGATAATTCTAAACGTGATCCATATGCATCAACTGATAGAAGAACTGGCCTTCATATATATTCCAAGGTATGTAGAAATTTTGCAGTAGGGAATTGTAGGAGAGGCAGTCAATGCTGGTTCGTTCATCCAGATGCTGCCATTCATAGGGATGGAGGTAATTTAGAGGACAACTTGTCAGAAAGATTGGGTAGTCGACCTGAGCGTGGGCATATCTCAAGGTATAATGATAGTGAAGGTCCTGGGTACCAATCAAGGGACAAGCTTCCTTATTTGCATAATTTGGAGGATGAGCTGCATAGAAACCGGAGTAGAGGTAGAATTACTTGCAGGAATTTTGTGAAAGGCGACTGTCGCTGGGGTGCATCATGCAGATTTTCTCATGATAGTCCCTCAGGTGATAACTATGAGAAGGGCACTCAGAGTGAATCATTTAATTATGTTCAAGGCAATCAAGCAACCAGAACCGGGAAATCACTTTGTGAGTACTTTGCAGCGGGAAAGTGCTATAAGGATAATTGCAAATTCTCCCATGATGCCACATCGAGAAATCATGAAATTAGGCCCTCAAATGACAACAGTGGCCATAGGTTTGATGGCACGAATATCTGGTTAGATGGTCCAAAGTGGGATAATGAAACAAGACCCTCGGAACTTGTAAAGGCTAGTGGGTGGGATGAAAGTGTTGTGAGAACAGATACTGCTATCATAGTTCTTACGGATGGGACCAATGAAAAACCTGACCATCATTTCGAAAATAAGAATAAAGCCTGGGAAATAGAACCACAATTTATCAATTCTGACACAGAGAGAGGTGTTTCTCCACACAGGGGTTCTGCTAGTCATCTTAATGCTTTGAACATTACAGAATCTCCTGTTACACAGAGCTTTGCTAATGCTCAGGATCTTCATCTTATTTCCCAAGCTTCTGATCTAAATCTGGAGAGAGCTTCAATTCATGTCCTTGGACATAGTTCAAATCAAGGAGCTTCAGAGATCGTTCTATCTACCACAACCACTCAGCCTTATGGATCTGCTGAATCTTTTGTACAACCACATGGATTGACAAAAGAGAACATTGCAAGAACACTTGGCTCTAATGTAGTAAATGAATTTATGAATGACAGAGATGGTGTTCATCATGTCCGTTTGCCTGGGCAGAGCTTCAGTGGAACAGGTTTTGGTATGAGCTCTGAACATTCTGCAGTTTTGAATGAAACACACCAAGAAGAGAATGTGTTCTTACCTATCCCATCAACTGGCCATAATAAGATAGAAGCTCTTGGCACACCAGAGATGCTGGATTTCAAAGTCCCACAATATCTTACTGTTACTGGTGAGCAAGTACATCAAATGGAAACCTCTCCAGCATCTATGACAAAGAAATTAGAGGAAGGACAACGAGAAACCCAACTACAAAGTGTCTTAAATCCTTGTGGTTCTTCTGGAATGCTACCTTCAAATCCCATTTCTGCACTTGTTCATGCTCTATATGGTCAAACAATTCCTGAGATGAGGGTTCCAGATAATTATCATCCTCCAGATGGCTTAGAGCTGAATACATCTGGCAACATTAAGTTGCCCCCTGACAATTCATTCTATTTATATGGAGATAGTAATAAGGTTTCCATGGACCAAATGAATCAAACATCTACTGTTGATCCTGAACTTGGAAACAATGATCAAATTGATGAAGTAAAGAAGCAGAAGAATGAATTAGTTGATGTCGATGAAAAGGATAAATTAGCTCTCGAGGAGTCGAAGAATGTGGAAGAAAATGATCATCCAGGAGCTATGAATCTGCATGGAAAGGTTGAGGAGGGAAGCGGTAACAATGACGAAAAGGTGATGCGATTATTCAAAAATGCTCTGATAGAGTTTGTGAAGGAGATCCTAAAACCCATTTGGAAAGAAGGTAAGATGAGCAGAGAAGTTCATAAAACAATTGTTAAGAAGGTGGTTGATAAGGTAATTGGTTCAATTCAAGGAGAACAAGTCGCTAAGACGCAAGAGGATATAGAGGAATATTTGTCCCGTTCAAAGCCTAAAATTACCAAACTTGTACAGGTGAGTTGCCTAAAATTACCAAGCACAAATGAACAATTCTTGCTTTTGATCTAGCCCAGTTTTTTTATATGTTAACTTCTACTTATTATTCTCTTGACAGGCATATGTGGAGTGGTTTATGAAGAATGAAGTTTGAGATGCCGTACTCCCCTCCTCTTCTGGAAAAATCAAATTCAGTAACTTTTTTATGATTTTATTAATAAGTACCTTGTTTGTCTGATACAATGTTCTGGTGTGTTCCAGTCTTTTCCTAGTTAGACATTTTACTTTTTAGTTCATTTTCATTACCTTACTTAAAAAAAGAAAATTATCATAGACTTGAATTTGCCCCATCCAATGAAATTCTTCTTGTATTTTGATGTATTGATTGTTGATTCTGTGACCAGGGACTTTGATCCCTCTTTCAGTACTAAGCTTGAAGTAGCCATTAGGTCTGTGGGTTAATGTCAAAGGTACTGCAATGCGGAATGTGTGGTAGACACACATCACGGAGTTTGATTCTTATTGTAAACCAAGTCTGTTGTTTAGTTTGAATATTGTTGTAAACGAAATCTGATGTTCAAGACGTACTATCCAAAAAAAGAGTTACATTAATTAACCTTGACATGATAAAACTGTTCAAAAATTTTGTATCGGTATTAGCAGTCCTTTTTCTAACATGAGGCAAGTTTGTGCCGCAGTGTAGCAACATCAAAAATCTTGACATGCGTTGCACATTTATTTCATGTTAATGACTATAATTTTTTAAAATAACCATAATTTTATTTCTTAACTCTTCCAAATAAATCATTGTTCTCTATTGCATTTTCTTTACCATTTTTCTTAAAAAACAATAAAATGATACACAATTGTGTTATTTCGAATAGATAATGCATATATATATATATATATATATATATATATATATGGCCGTGATCTTGAAATTTCCAACATAACCTTGCAAATCTTTCTATTGAAGTTTTTGACACTTCTTCCAAAAATAACATATAGTTTCTAATTAAGAAGATAATGAAAGAGACATCATATTCTCTTCGCATAACTAAAGTAGAAACAATCTGTTTGCTATATATATATAATGTTTTTTGATTTGGTAATGACGGGTAATTTTGACATATAAAGAACTAAAAAAAACATGAAACGTACAAGGAGAATATCTGAATTTGTAAAATAAAGTTACTATTTGCTAATATAGTAAAGACTCATAATTTTATTGATAGTTTCAGATAAACATTGTATATCTTCAAATCAATAAATATTGTATGAATGTGTTTCGCTCTAAGAAGGAAATTTATCACGCGCAATTCTTATTCCAACTTCTAATGGTTGTGCATGCTTCCCTAACTGTTTTTTTTTCCTGCATAACAAAGAAGAAAACCAAAATGATTAAACTACTCGACCCCGTACATCTGTAACAGTGACAATGGTATTATTGAAACTTGCTTGAACATGAATAACTCCCTTTGGTGGTTCAGGAGCTTAGGCCCAAGCGGTAGTAGTTATAAAAGTCGTTTTGCTTCCACCAGAGTTGACCATTTGCCTAGAGTATCGGTGTTGCCTGTAGGTCGTGATGTGCCTTGAGATGGCCGTCTCCTGTCCCCCTTCCAGTGGGGAACCCGCTCCCCGGTCTTCGCTTTACAGATTGCTAAAAAATATTCAAATGTAAACCCTTTATCCCCTTTTAATACTTTTTTTGGTTGGTATTTTTTTTTTTTGAATTTTAATTACTTATTGACCTTTTCAATTCTCCAGATTATAGACATGGAGGTTAGCTAACGTAAGTTTAGTTAATGCAGTAATAATTTATGTAGGATTATTTATTTATTTATTTATTTATTTGTTAAGAAAGCCCTTATTTGAAACATTATTAAGAGCCTATATGAACATGTTTTATATTGATAGCCATCTAAATGACTATCATTTTTTTTCTTCTCGTTTACTACGTTTTCTTAATTCTATGAAATTTGTTTTGAGATTTTTTAAATTCTTTGTAGAATGTATGTATATATTACACACAAATGTTCTAGAAATAATGAAAGCTTGAAGTGCAAAATAAACCTTCAATATTTGATAGACAAAATGGTATTTTATATATATATATATATATGATTACTATTTGATGTTTTATTAATTAAATGTTTTATAACTTTTTTAATTAGCATAGGGGTAAAATCACTAAACATTAAGAATGAAGAATCAAAATCAGATAGCACTTAAGAACCACACAAAATTAAACAATACAGACAAATTCTTAGCACAATTTAATGAAAACAAGATAAAAAACTTGAAAAAAATATATTAAAATACAAAAAAATTTTGCAAAACAATAAAAAAATTCAAGATTAAACAATCAAAGTAATAAAAAGGAAAAAAACATAAAGATTTAAGAAAGAAATAACCTTTAGTGTCTTTGCTATTTCCTGGATATTTTTTTTTCTACTAACAACAAATGGTGATAAGAAATAGTCATTGACACAAGTCCCCAAAATTAAATTGATTTTTGATAAAGAAGAATTGATATACACATTTATTAAGAAAAATACAACCTTTTGGTCTTTCCTCTTCATTGTAACTTTTTTCAAAGAATTTGAACCCTTGTATCTAGATGCATGAATTTAAATAAAATTATTAGTTAATATTAAATTAATTATATATTAATATTTAATTTAGTTTAAGAATAAAATAAGGGTAGAATGATAATTTAAGTTTTAAGTTAGAAGCTTCCTACTTATAATAATATATATATATATATATATATGATATATGATATATTGTAGAAATTTGTATATACCCATAATAAGATCACACCTATAATAATCCAACCAACTCAAGAAAAAAATTAGTACTTTATTAAACCAAAGGAAGGTAAAAATAACATCTTTCGTAATTTTGTTAAAAATAAAAATTAATAGTGAAAAATATTAGAAAAAGTGAATTACAATTTTTTTTTCTTTTTAAATTTTAGTTTCAAGGATTACTAGAATATAAGCATATTAAAATGAGGTATATCAAGTTATCAACTTCTTGAGTCAAATTCTATGGTTCTTACTCGTATCTTTATTTAATATTTATCAACTTATTACTTATAGTATTATGTTAATAATACATACAATAATTGCCTCACTTAAATGATGTTTTTCAATGTTGAATCGATAAAATCTTACCTAAAACTAATAACTTAAAAAACAATATTAAGTACTAATAATTTCCACCTAAATAGTGTAAAAAATATTTTTTGAATAAACACGTATACAAAGTGTATTTATATATTAGGCCGCAAATTAAAATTGCGTTTTAGGCCCCCAATTACGTTGAGCCGACCCTGATAAGGCTTGCCTAGTGTGATTACCCCTCCTATGTGGATTACGAGCTATTATATAGGAGTGAAATTTTACCCGATACGTACTCAAAGAATAGCGACTTACAGATTTTCATCCGTAAAAATAAATAAATAAAAAAGGTCTCCTCTATAGGCATGCAAATTGCAATGAACATAATGTAAGAAAGCATTACTGTAGTGGGCACTACGCATGGTGTAAAATAGTTCTAGGTGGACCAGCTGATAAATCGTATGATCATCCAAACACGAGAAAAGCAATTTGTTAGTAAATTTCATTTGAAAAAAAATACTTTTTGACCTTTTGTTTTCACAGTGAAAAAAATCTTTGACCAGAAATACAAATTGAAGTGATTTTTTTTTACTTTTTATGAGTAATTTGAAGTGAAGAAAAAAAAAACACTTTTTTGTTTTTCAGATTTTAGATAATCCTGGAGTTGAGATTCAGAATTTTATGGCTAAACATGTTTTTCGAAGTTTAACCCTGAAAAAAAGTAAAAAATTTCATGGTTAAACGCATGTAATTGAGCACAATGATATATAAACTATTTCTGTTAGACGCTCACGTTTCAGATTTTTAAATAGTTTCTGTGCATATTCGTAAAATCTCGATTAATTAACCACGTAAAATAATTGAATTGACAAAAAATACAAAATTTGGTGCTATGCACCATGCATTGAGTTGAATGTCCACTTTCGAATAGTGACCTCTTCTAATACTTTTGTGGACATTTTATTTTTTAATTGTGATATAATTTTTAGAATCGTCACGAATAAATTTTAATCATATGCTATTTTTATCGACTCTAAAACGCCATGAGCCTAAATAACTTGATTTTTTTTCGATGCACTATTTTGTATCAATGGATTAGTTCAATTCAAAATTTGAGATGATAGGGATGTATAAAAAAAAGATTATGATAATTTCGTCGATGAGACTTTTCGATACGAATTCAAATTTAATTGAACCCTAATAAAAATATCAAACATCGAACAAATTAAACCTCCTTGTTGTGGTAACCTGCTATGCGAAGTGGTAAATATTATCTTGCCTTAATGTCCATTATTCATAAGAATAATAAGCTTTTGAAAAGTGGTCCTAATTAAAAACACCTTTGTATTTTTCTTGAGTGCATGAATGCTCTTAGCAAGCTGTCTTTTTAATTTTTTTGATTATATTAGGTAAAATTATAATTTTATATATTTAATCTAGGCAAATACAATAATCGTAAGGGCGTAGGGTGGAAAATTAAAGAGAATTATCGTAGGATATAACTTGTTTTCTTTACTTTTAATATGAGAGTCTTTTTTTAAATTTTTTTTAAAGGATTCATTTTTTAAAAAAAATCAATATTTTCTAGAATATTTGACGAACGTAATCAACGTATTAGTTGTTGGTAGCTTCATCAAAAAGAGAACACAACTTTATGATTTTATGGATTTTGGAAATCATTAATTAAGAAATTGTGTAATTATGCTTTTAGATTCTTTAATATATACATATCATTTAAAAAGATGCACGCAAATGATAAATCAAAATTTTTAGTCCTTTTCCTTGTGCTTTTTAAGGCTTAATATAATGTCAGTCTTTTAAATGTATTAAATATTTCATCTAAATATTTGAATTAAGTCGTATTTAATTTTTAATAAAATATTTCAATTGGACACTTTTGATTAATTTTTTTGTTATGTTTATGAAAGATAAAATTATATGCCGTTAATCTTTACTAATAAATAAGTTAAAACCTTACATGTCATTATCATGCCAAGAGTTGATATTTGATATATAAAATACAAATTATACTAAATGCAGTTTATAAGTGTGAAATGAGATGTTCACAAATGATAGCTAGTTTAAGGATTATATATAATTGAATTGGATATCTATAAGAGTTGAGATCCATATTTTCTTTTATATTTAAAGATAATTTCCCCAACTCTAAAAAAGAAAAAGAAAAAGGAGGATTCAAAAAGTATTAAAGACGTAACACAAAGTTAAGGAGGTTCAATATATATATAAATAAATAATTTATTGACAGAGGCAAAATTAAAATTTGAAGCTTATAGGCTAATCTCAGTGTTATTAAAATATATTTGATCCACAACTTAATATAATCATTACATATTTAATAATTTTTAAATGTATATAAATACATAATTTAAAGACAGAATTAAAATTCGAAGTTTATAGGCTGATTTCAGTATTATTAAACATATTTGATTCACAACTTAATATAATCATTACATATTTAATAATTTTTAAGTATATATAAATACGTAATTTAAAAAAAAGCTACTAATTAAGTTTATTTTGTTGTAAAATCAAGATTATAAGAAGAAGACAAGAGAAATAGATGTAGGAGAAGACTTTCTTTTATTCAAGTATATATAAGTTTCATATGTATATATTACAATAGTGAATGAACAACCCTATTTATAGAGTGAGAAATCATTCCAAAGGTCACCATATTAAGTATCATAATAAATAGATACATACTTATCCAAAAAGGTTCATGTAACCTAGTGAATATGAATGGTTGTTCATGTACTAACTTTATGGACTATCCACTTATTTAATGGATTTATAACACTCCCCCTTGGATGTCCATAGATATTGTGCCTCGTTAAAACCTTACTAGAAAAAAACCCTGTGGGAAAAAATTCTAGTGAAGGAAAAAGAGTACACATATCTTTTGATACGCATTATTTGCTGCCTCATTAAAAACCTTTCTAGGAAAACCCAATGGGACAAAACCTAGATTAAGGAAAAAAGAGTACAGTGCGTATTTTACTCCCCCTGATAAAAACCACGATTCAGATGGTTAAGTTTCCGCATTCCAATTTTGTGAACCATCTTCTCAAGAGTTGAGGCCGGTAAAGATTTAGTAAATAAATCTGCTGGATTATCACTCGAACGAATTTGTCGCACATCAATATCACCATTCTTCTGGAGATCATGTGTGAAGAATAATTTTGGTGAAATGTGTTTCGTTCTATCTCCTTTTATAAAGCCTCCTTTTAATTGAGCTATGCATGCAGCATTGTCTTCAAAGAGTATTGTGGGTATCTTGACGTCACACTTCAAACCACATCTTTCTTTGATAGAATGTATTACTGATCTTAACCATACACATTCTCTACTTGCTTCATGAATGGCTATTATCTCAGCATGATTTGAAGAAGTAGCGACAATAGACTGCTTCATAGATCGCCATGATATAGCAGTACCTCCATATGTGAACAGATAGCCTGTTTGTGATCGAGCTTTATGTGGGTCAGATAAATAACCTGCATCTGCATGACCAACAAGATCTGCACTATCTTTGTTAGTATAAAACAGACCCATATCACTAGTTCCCCTTAGATATCGCAATATATGTTTAACTCCTTTCCAATGTCTTCGTGTAGGGGAAGAACTATATCTTGCTAACAAATTAACAGAAAATGCTATGTCAGGTCTCGTAGCATTAGCAAGATACATAAGTGCCCCAATTGCACTAAGATAAGGTACTTCTGGACCAAGAGGTTCCTCATTCTCTTCTTGAGGTCGGAATGGATCCTTACTCACTTCAAGTGATCGGACAACCATTGGAGTACTTAATGGATGTGCTTTGTCCATGTAAAATCGTTTCAAGATTTTCTCAGTATAGGCAGATTGATGGATGAAGACCCCGTCTACTAAATATTCTATTTGTAGTCCAAGACAAATTTTTGTCTTTCCAAGGTCTTTCATCTCAAATTCTTCCTTTAGATATTCAATTGCCTTTTGAACCTCTTCTGGAGTTCCAATGAGATTAATGTCATCAACATAAACAGCAAGAATAACAAATCCCAATGTTGTTTTCTTAATAAATATACAAGGACAAATGACATCGTTTATATAACCTTGTTTTATCAAGTACTCACTGAGGCGATTATACCACATGCGCCCTGATTGTTTTAAGCCATATAATGACTTTTGTAATCTGATTGAATATATTTCCCGAGATTTTGAACTACATGCTTCAGGCATTTTAAGTCCTTCTGGAACTTTCATATAAATTTCATTATCAAGTGAACCGTAAAGGTAAGCTGTAACCACATCCATTAGACGAATTTCAAGATTTTCATGTACAGCTAAACCGATGAGATATCGAAAAGTTATTGCATCCATAACAGGTGAATATGTTTCTTCATAGTCGACACCAGGTCGTTGAGAGAATCCTTGTGCAACAAGGCGTGCCTTGTATCTTACAATCTCATTTCTCTCATTTCTTTTTCGTACAAAGACCCATTTATAGCCAATTGGTTTAACATCACTAGGCGTTTGGACTACTGGTCCAAAAACCTCACGCTTAGCAAGTGAATTCAATTCTGATTCAATTGCTTCTTTCCATTTTGGCCAATCATGTCTTTGTCGACATTCTTCGACGGATAGAGGTTCAAGATCCTCATTTCCTTGCATAATGTTAAGTGCAACATCATATGCGAAAACATTATCCACTATGATTTTTGATCGATCTAAACTTATCCCATCACCTGTAGAAGAACTTATTGAGAGTTCTTCATTTACTTGAGTCTCGGGTTCACTGATTTCTTCAGGAATATCAGGATTAATCAGATCTTGAATTTCTTCGTGAAATTCTTTTGTAGTGTCATTTTTTGTACTTCTTTTTCTAGGATTCTTATCTTTTGAACCCAATGGTCTACCACGCTTCAGGCGTATTTGTGATTCAGAAGCTATGACACTTGTAGATGGTCCTTTTGGGACGTCGATTCGGATAGGCACATTTACTGCAGGAATATGTGACTTTGTTATCCTTTTTGAATCAGTAAATGCGTCTGGCATTTGATTTGCTATGTTTTGCAAATGGATGATCTTCTGGACCTCTTGTTCACACACAGGGGAGCGTGGATCAAAATGAGATAATGACGAAACTTTCCATGCAATTTCACTTTTAAGTTTATTTTTCTCTCCCCCTAATTGCGGAAAATTTGTTTCATCAAATCGACAATCTGCAAATCTTGCAGTGAATAAATCTCCCGTCAATGGCTCAAGGTAGCGAATTATTGAGGGTGAATCAAACCCAACATATATGCCTAACCTTCTTTGAGGGCCCATCTTGGTGCGCTGAGGTGGTGCTACAGGCACATATACAGCACATCCAAAAATTCGAAGATGAGCAATATTTGGTTCATGACCAAATACCAATTGTAATGGGGAGTATTTATTATAATGAGTCGGTCTGAGACGAACAAGTGATGCTGCATGTAAGATAGCATGACCCCAAACAGTAGTAGGCAACTCACTTTTCATAAGTAGAGGTCTTGCTATCAATTGTAAGCGCTTAATAAATGACTCAGCAAGGCCATTTTGAGTATGAACATGAGCTACAGGATGTTCAACTTTTATCCCTACCGATACGCAATAAGCATCAAAAGCTTGGGATGTGAATTCGCCAGCATTATCAAGACGAATTGTCTTAATGGGATAATCTGGAAATTGCGCTCTTAATCGTATCATTTGTGCCAATAATTTTGCAAACGCCAGGTTGCGAGATGATAAGAGGCACACATGAGACCATCTTGAAGATGCGTCTATTAGGACCATAAAATATCTAAACGACCCACTAGATGGGTGAATAGGTCCACAAATATCCCCATGTATTCGTTCCAAAAATTGAGGGGATTCAATGTTAACCTTCATTGGTGATGGCCTAGTAATCAATTTGCCTTGGCAGCAAGCAGCACATGAAAACTCATCATTTGTAAGAATCTTCAGGTTCTTTAATGGATGACCATTTGAGTTTTCAATGATTCGTCTCATCATTATTGATCCAGGATGACCTATTCGGTCATGCCAAAGCACAAAAGTCTTTAAGTCAGTAAACTTCTGGTTTACGATAGAGTGTGCTTCAATCGTACTTATTTTTGCATAATACAGGCCAGAAGATAAAGTTGATAATTTCTCCAATACATATTTCTGGTTTGAGACAATCTTGGTAATACCAAGGTATTCAACATTCATTTCATTTATTGTCTCAACATGATATCCATTTCGGCGAATATCTTTAAAACTTAACAGGTTTCTTGGGGATTTAGAAGAGAACAAAGCATCTTCTATGACAAGTTTTGTCCCCTTAGGCAGAAATATAGTAGCTCTTCCGGAGCCTTCTATTAAGTTTGAATTACCAGAAATTGTAGTAACATTTGCTTTTCTTCTAAGCAAGTAGGAGAAGTATTTCTCATCTTTGAATATGGCGTGCGTTGTTCCACTATCAATTATACAAATATCTTCATGATTGATCATTGAGGTATCCATATATTCTTCAAGATAAAAGATATAAAAGAAATAAACATTATAATATTATTACTAAACAAAAACAATACACAACCTTTTAGTTATTTACAAATCTAGGAAAACATATTCATACTAGTTCATATAAACGACGAAAATGAAATATATTTATATTATCACAGACCCATCACCTATCAGGTGATCTATCTTTCCTTCGGGGTTCTCAAAGAAATCCGCTACATCTAGATGCATGGGTTCAACAGTATCTTCCGTGATAAAGTTGGCTTCTGCGTTATTTTTCACCTCCTTCAGGGAAGCTTGATATAACTCAACCAGGTGCCTTGGCGTACGACAGGTACGTGACCAATGTCCTTTTCCTCCACATCGATAACATTTGTTGTCTGAATTTTTCTTCTGCACTACGTCATGTTTTTCATTCTTCTTTTTACACTGCTGGTGTTGAATGTTATTATTTAGTGCAAGACGATCACCATGATTGAGATTTCTTCCTCGACCACGACCACGGCCACGACTGGGGCCACGACCTTTTTCACGCTTAGATTGGTGAAAATTTGCCGTATTTACTTCAGGAAATGGCATAGAACCAGTAGGTCGACTTTCATGATTTTTCATCAGTAAATCATTATGTTGTTCAGCAACAAGGAGATGTGAGATTAATTCGGAATACTTTTTAAATCCCATTTCTCGGTATTGCTGCTGCAGAAGCATACTCGAGGCAGGGAAAGTGGAAAACGTTTTTTCCAGCATATCATGGTCAGTGATATTTTCTCCACATAATTTTAATTGTGAGATAATTTTAAACATAGAAGAGTTATACTCACTGATAGATTTAAAATCTTGAAGTCTCAAGTGGATCCAATCATAACGTGCCTGTGGAAGGACAACCAACTTCAGGTGGTCATATCTATCTTTTAAATTGTTCCACAACACCAGAGGATCCTTAACAGTGAGATATTCCATTTTCAAACCCTCATCAAGGTGATGACGGAGAAATATCATCGCCTTAGCACGGTTTTGATTCGATGCTTGATTATTTTCTTGGATGGTGTCTGCTAGACCCATCGCATTAAGATGAATTTCTGCATCGAGTGCCCATGATAGATAGCTTTTTCCCGATATGTCTAGAGCAAGAAATTCAAGTTTAGAAAGATTAGACATTATTTAAAAATAAAGGAAATTCTTACCTCCGAGGCTTTGAAAGTCTTTACTTGAACTGGTAGAGACTCGTGCTGATAACGTGTTGTAAAATCAAGATTATAAGAAGAAGACAAGAGAAATAGATGTAGGAGAAGACTTTCTTTTATTCAAGTATATATAAGTTTCATATGTATATATTACAATAGTGAATGAACAACCCTATTTATAGAGTGAGAAATCATTCCAAAGGTCACCATATTAAGTATCATAATAAATAGATACATACTTATCCAAAAAGGTTCATGTAACCTAGTGAATATGAATGGTTGTTCATGTACTAACTTTATGGACTATCCACTTATTTAATGGATTTATAACATATTTAAATTTATAGCTAATAATTTGATTTCACCCTTATATTTATACATCATAATTTTTCAAACAAAGATATCAATTGATTCCTCATTGACAAAGAAGGCTCAACCACTTGTCCAAGTATTAATAAATTCTTTTCAAGTAAAAACTTCCCAACCAAGATATAAACTTATTCAACTTAATTTATGTTTCTAATTCAGTTGTTGGTCTATTATCTTCGAGGCCGATCGATATGAGAGATAAAAATAAATAATTTTGAGATAAAAAAATTATTTAAAATCAAAATTTTAATATAATATTTGATTATATTTAAATTTAGAATTATTTATCTCACCATTTATACTATGTAATTAAATAATTAATAATTAATCAAGAAAAAACTTTGTTCCTGATAACAAAAACATAATCACTTATAAGAATAATATTAAATAAGCTTATGCCATGTCTATATGTTTTTGTACTTATATCATCCAGCTTGCAATTGCAAATATTTTATACTTGCAAGGCACAATAATCTATTAATTTGGAATTGAGTGATAATATTAATTTCCATAGAACTGCCAAATAATTATTATATTTATGTGTTAAAAAGTTCGATTTTCACAAGACTATTTTTTTTTCCTACTCTTGTAAAGCTGTGTTCACAACTAGGTAAAGGTCATGTGAAGCTTCTAATTTTGTCTTCTTTTATATTGTTAGTATGGAAGAGTGAGTCACACAATGAAAGTTTTTCTATCGCGATTTAATTAGAAATTTCTTGTTAAAACAATTTATTAATAAAAAATATATTTTTGTTGAAATCGACATTTTTTTCTTATTTGGTTGATTGCTATAAAAATATCTATTAAAATAACAGTTGAATCTTTTTCGAGTAGAGAATTGATTTGATAAGCAAGGAACCAAATAATTTATTTTATAACTAATATATAAAAAAAATATTGTCTCTTTTTATTTCCCTTTAATTCAAACTTGAGCCGTGGGGAAATAATTAGCTTCACTTTTTATTACCTGGATTTGAATTATTTTAATTATTAGCATATACTATTGGTTAGAAAAAACACCTTTTCTGTAACTTTTTTTTATACAAAAAGAATAAAATCATTTTTAAAATAAAAAAAGCAAAAAGTTATAAAGATGTTGTCCCTATTTTATATGTATATCGGCATTAAATAAAATTAATGTCAGATTATCATTGTTTGGCTAAGATTTGTCTTGTGACTCCTATGATTAATTAAATGAAACTATAATTGTAATTCCTTAAAGTAGCTTCTCCTATTTATTGGTTTGGAGCATATGTCGATTCATACTCAAAATCTGATAATATTTATTTATTAGGTAAAATAAAAATGATAAATATAGATTTGAAGTATTATTATTGGTATGTCAATATTTTTTCGTTATACTGAGATTATTCATATTCCTATTGTAAATTTTTTGAGTTGTACATAACCTTATAGCAAATAGATGGACACATATCATTATCTAAATGGTCTTAGTCGAAATTAATCTAATTTTATCTATAATCCAATAAACTGAATATATATTTTTTTAATACCAGATACATCTGGATACATATATTTTTGCTATCAATACACTAAAATACGAAGAGACGATCGAGATAAAAAGAGATGCAAGCGAAATAGAAGAAAAGCGAGTCAAATCCCCAAATATATGCGAATCACATACATATATCTGCGAGAGGTGAGCAAGAAAGGAAAATAGCAAAAACTAAGTAGGAAAAATGTAAGCTAGAGAATCAAATATATGTGAATCTATTATATACTAAAACAAATTTAATTTAATTTTGGTCCAATGAATCTAAACATATATAAAATCTATTTAAATACTAAAACAAATTTAATTTAATTTTAGTCCTATGAATCTAAACATATATAAAATCAATATATATATATTTTCTATTGACTAGATTAATAAGCTGTCAAAATCTAATAATCATACATTTATAAGCTAATATCAATCTAAATAATTAACTCATAAGTCGATTAATATTTCTATTTTCATCAATCAAATTCTGAAAGCAAAATATTCTATTGACCAGATTAATAAGCTGTCAAAATATATTTGAACTATTATGTAGCCACCACATGGATTGTGATGCATTCTACTTTATTTTTAATTAAATATTTCGAATTTCAACTTTAAATATAAAATTTTTTAATTAAAAATACATAATTTAAATTTAATCGAAATTTTAATGTAAGATTCGAACATTGGATCGATCGAAAAACAAAAAGAAAGATCTGAACTACCCAAAATTCACAATTCTATGGTTATACCCCCTATTTTGAGGTGGGGGTGGGGTAAATACTCACCCACTGGTCTGCAAGACTGCAACTTCATAACGTCTATTTCTTCTTCTTCTTCTCTCACTCTATAAAGAAAAGAAAATGCCAGCAATGCTGCCACAGCCTTTTTAACCTCATCATAACACCACCGCACAACTCACCAACCCCAAGAACCATATACCTGCAAACTCTCATTCTATCCTACTTCTTACCTATTTAGTTTTCTTGTTAATAATTATCTATATATAGTAAAAAATAGCTTTCTGTTTATAAAGCATCCGGAATTCACGTGCTTTTCTTATCCCCTTTTCCTCTTTTTGTTATAAAGATTTGATTTTTTTTTAATAACAGAGGATGTGAATGAGCCTAATTTGAAGTGTTTTAGAGAAAAAGAGGGTAAAGATTGAATCTTTATGAGGTTTAGTGAGATGGGTGTGTGGTGGTTTTGTGGATTGGTCATTTTGGGTTTGGTAATTGGAGGAAAAGGGTATCCAGAGGAGGATTTAGTGAAGGCATTGCCTGGACAACCTAAGGTTGGTTTTAGGCAATATGCAGGGTATGTAGATGTGGATGTGAAAGCTGGGAGGAGTTTGTTTTACTACTTTGTTGAAGCTGAGGTGAAACCTGATGAGAAACCTCTAACTCTTTGGCTCAATGGAGGTGTGTTCTTTTTTTTTTCCAACTTTTTAACTTTTGTTGATTCATTCTAAAGAAATGTGACTAGGAATTTTCTGTGTACTTTCATGTAGTTTATTTGGTAGTACTATTTGCTTGGGGTTTGAGCTTTTGTTTTTTGTTTGTTGCTTTTTTTTTATTTTAAAAAAGGCTTTATGTATTCTTTTGATGTTTGGACCAAGTGTCACAAGCTTACAAGAGATTGAATTTGATATAGTGAGTTGGAGCTTAAAACTGTATATGAATTGAACCAATCTAGCGCTTCAATAATTAGAGTGAACTTGTAATAGAGTGAAAGTTTACATCTTAAATGAGTGCTGCCATTAAACTAAACAATTACATGCTCGGTGTAATTTCACAAGTGGGGTTTAGGAGGGTGATGTGTATGCAGCCTTACCCCTCTGATAGACCGTCGGCTCAACTGAAGCATATAGAAAATAATGGAGGAAAAGAACAGTAGCAGAGTCAAGAAAACTATAATGTCAAGAACAGTAAGCCTGATACTAAACTAGTGATAAATAAATTGCAGAAATGTACTTTTTCCTGTACTTCTCTTATGCTATGAATTTGGTGAATTATGTCAAGGCAAGAGTCAAGAACACTAAAATATCTCATGTTTATGTTTCAGGGCCAGGTTGCTCATCAATTGGTGGAGGTGCTTTTACAGAGTTGGGACCATTCTTTCCCACAGGTGACGGTAGAGGTCTTCGAAGAAATTCAAAATCATGGAATAAAGGTATGCTGAGTAGGGTAGGGAGTAGCTGATTATAACATGTTTAGAACAATATCGAGTAATGAAAATGAACTTACCACTTCATGTCTTTGTCTACTGTAGCATCAAATCTCCTCTTTGTTGAATCTCCAGCTGGAGTAGGATGGTCGTACTCAAATACAAGTTCAGACTATACCACTGGTGATGCAAAGACTGGTAAAACAAATAAGCAAAGATGCTGTGATCAAGCATTAGCTGTATTTGAATATCAGATTTAAGAGTTAATCCTACCTAATAGCTGCTGTTATTCCTTGTTTCTACTGGCAGCAATGGATATGCATATGTTCATGATGGAATGGGTGAAGAAATTCCCGGCATTCAAATCAAGGGAACTATATCTCACAGGAGAGAGTTATGCAGGTCAGAGATTTAAGATGTGCAATAATGTTATGAGAATGTTCAAAACAATTCAAGAAAAAATGCTTGAACAACGAATTTTTTCCAATAGAAAATTTGGGTGTCTTAGTACTTTGAACTTCTTATTATCTTGACAAAAGTACTTCTCTTATTGATCTTTTTTGCAATTTTTGTTCTAAAAATTGGAAGAGAGAACCAAGAAATTGCCCCACACTCTCCTCTGTATAGTGGAGAGTCCTATAGACTCAAAACTTGTTTAGACCTTTTAAATTCAAACTTATCTTCTATTCTGATTTTGAACTATCAAAGTTATGAAGATTGCATAGTTCTGTAATTGCTGTTGAAGCTTGAAGAGAACTGTAGGGAAACTATGAAAAACCGAAAACATGTTGCTTTTGGTTACCATCTTATTATTATTTTCATTTAGCTCGTCCTTCTTCAACTGGTCCCTCTGCCTAGTGGTTTATAAGGAGTGCTTTGACGCTTAGACTTCTCGGGGAAGGGGATTTACTCCTAAGCTTGTTCGTAGCAGGGTGCTGATCTACAGTTTGCTTGTCATGAAATGAAATTCGTGATATTGTTCTGCTCTTTCTCTTCTTGCTGGTAATATCCCCCGGGCTGACAATGTTTTACCTTTTCTTGTTCAGGGCATTACATTCCACAGTTAGCTGCTGCTCTTTTAGACCACAATGAGCACTCAAAGGAATACAAGTTCAACATTAAAGGAGTTGCAGTAAGCGGACTTTTTACCCCCCTTATGCATACCTTAATTAATTTCTTTATCTTCATTCTTATCTGAAGCAATTTTTCTGTGTGTATGTTCGTTAAACATTTTCATTTTCTTTGTCAGATTGGGAATCCACTTCTGAGACTTGATCGTGATGTTCCCGCAACCTATGAATACTTTTGGTCTCATGGAATGATTTCTGATGAAGTAGGCCTAACAATTATGAATCAGTGTGACTTTGACGATTATACCTTTGGCAGTCCACACAATGTTTCACAAGCATGCAATAATGCCATATCTGAAGCAAATACCATTGTTGGTGAATATATAAATAACTATGATGTGATCCTTGATGTGTGCTATCCGTCTATAGTGGAACAAGAGCTGCGATTAAAGAAAATGGTATCTGGTTCCCTTCACTCAACTTCTTTATAGCTGTGTTTCTACTGGAACTTAATAGTTCCCTTTGCAGGCTACTAAAATTAGTGTAGGTGTTGATGTGTGCATGAGCTATGAAAGGCGTTTCTATTTTAACCTTCCAGAGGTTCAGAAAGCCCTTCACGCAAATAGGACGAACTTGCCTTATACCTGGTCGATGTGCAGCAAGTAAGTCTGTAAATTATCAAGTCCACAATATTGAACCATAAACAGACACGCAATAACTGATAACATCTTTGATATTAACTATTTCACTAGCAATTTAGAGCCTTCGACTTCTAAACCTACTATGTCAAGGCCCATAGATTTAATGAACCATTATAAGGTATTTGTAGATTATAACTAAATGGATTATGACTTCGATTGCAGTGTTCTGAAGTACAGCGACACAGATGGAAACATCAATATTCTTCCGTTGCTCAAAAGAATAATCGAAAACCATATTCCTGTTTGGGTTTTCAGGTAAAGAATCCAAAATAGACAAAAATCCATAATCTTGTTCCGTTTTTCCTAGTACCAAAGTCAACGGTGCTTGATTCTGAATTATACTCGCTTGCAGCGGAGACCAAGATTCTGTTGTGCCATTGCTTGGATCCAGGACCCTTGTACGCGAGCTAGCTCATGACATGGGGTTCAAGATTACAGTCCCTTATGGAGCTTGGTTTCACAAAGGACAGGTAACACGCTCTCCTCTGATATCAAACACTTCCTTCCAAGTTCCACCAACGGTTGATGAGAAGCTGTAAGTATAACCATTTGTTTGTCTTTTAAACAGGTGGGAGGATGGCAAACGGAGTATGGCAATCTGTTGACCTTTGCCACTGTTAGAGGTGCTGCACATATGGTACCATATGCACAACCTGCAAGAGCTTTGCATCTGTTTAGTTCATTTATACGTGGCCGGAGGCTCCCAAACAACACACGTCCCTCCATCGACGACTAGGAAAAAGCCTCCACTGAGCACTTTAAAGTTGGTTATAGGTATAGTTACTTGAGTGAGGATGAATATTAGGGACTTCCTATATAAACAGGAAGAAACAAAACCATTGCATTGATAATTGGCTTTGAAGTAGCTGAAGAAAAAGATTTCCTAGATTGACAGTGTGATAGAGATAGGGGAACATATGTCAAGTAACTTCTCTTTTATCTTAAATTAAATATCTTTGAATGAAATAAAGAAAGCAAGTTGTTCATTCTCAAAACGGTACTCAACTTGATAAATTTATCTATAAAACATTACTATTTTTTTACTTCTCTATAAATCAAAAATGCCGAAAACTTGAATACGATCAATAGATTCTCAGTCATTTTTCGACTTCCACCTGATTGATATTCGTGAAGGTGGATATATTGGTCCCCTATCATTTCTCCTAAAAATAAATCCATTGATACATCGGAAAATAATAATAAAAATTAAATTATTCCTAAGCTAAGAAAAAAAAAAGAATTAGAAGCTCAGAGCATGAGGATCATATCTAATAATGTTCGTTTTAACTCAGCACGGTTGATCTTTTTTTTTTTCTAAAGGTATCTTTTGAAATAAATTTAACATATTACAACTATTTTTGTTAACAATATTTTTAAAACACATGAAAGAAAATAATAGTTAACTAAAAGTTCTGCCATTTCTTCAAATAATAATAATAGAGTAATTCATCTTTTTGCGTTATTCTATTTAACTTTTTGATAGAAATAAATTAGACAACTTAATTATTTGGGAGTAACATATTTTTCCAAAATAATGTAGGTGTGTCAAATAAATGGACTTCACTTTATTCCACAAGTAATTCAATTTACAATAGTATTTATAAAAAAAGTATCTTATGAACTATGGGTTGAAACCATATATGTTTAGCAAGGAATAAAATGAATAATTCTTAATTCATTATTAAATAATCACTTATGTTACAATTTACAAGCTCCATATAAACAATTGTTTTCATTTCTCATTTCATTTAAACATTTGCTTAGTTTTTATTTTATTGTCGATATTTTATTGATACACAATAGATATTGAGTCACTGTAATAAAAAATTTCGAGACTCATAAGAAAACTTCAAACTCATATTTATTATAAATCTCATTAATTTACTTATATTTGATATTTAATTTAAGGTTTTTCGACTACTTAATACTTAATCAAATCCTCTTTTTCCCCTCAAGAATTTTAATCTATTTCTACTTTTTTAAACCCTTCTCTAAAACTAAACTGTTCATTTTTTTATGTATCTCTTGTTCTGAATATAAATTTTATACTATATTCACATAAACAAGATTTATTTATGCATTACGTATTAAATTATAAAAGGCAAACAAGTGTAAGTTTTTATGTAATCTTATGATTAATTTCTATATACTTGGTATTTACATCAAATTTTATTAAATTAACAAATTGTGTGCAATAACAATTTATTTATACGGCTATCAATTTAACCGCCAAAACGACCCAATCGAATTTTTGTCGATGCGTCACATAGTTTCCTCTCTCAGACAATATTCTCTACTGCTCCATCGCCGTCGCAAATTCTCGGCAACGACGCAGGCGAAACAGTCCAGAAACGAAGACCCAGAACCTCAATCAGCTCCAGTTACTCTCCTATACGACAATCTCCTGAAAATATGTCTACAGGAATGCAAGAACCTTCAGTCCCGCCGGGTGTTCGACGAAATGCCCCAGAGAGCTGCACGTGCTGTGAAAGCTTGCAAAACCATCCATTTGCAGAGCCTGAAGCTTGGGTTTGCTTCACAAGGACATTTGGGGAATTCCATTGTGGATTTATACGCCAAATGTGGGGACATGGTTTCGGCTGAGAAAGCATTTTTCTGGCTTGAGAACAAGGATGGTATGGCTTGGAATTCGATTATATTGATGTATTCGCGAAATGGGTTGTTGGAGAATGTTGTAGAAGCTTTTGGGTCGATGTGGAATTCTGGAGTGTGGCCGAATCAGTTTAGTTATGCTATTGTTTTGTCTGCTTGTGCTAGGCTAGTGGAGGTTGAGATTGGAAAACAAGTGCATTGTAGTGTGGTGAAAACAGGATTTGAATTTGATTCTTTCTCTGAGGGTTCTCTTATTGATATGTATGCAAAATGTGGTTATTTGATTGATGCTCGGAGAATCTTTGATGGGGCGGTGGAGCCGGACAATGTTTCTTGGACAGCAATGATTTCTGCTTATATTCAAGCAGGTCTACCTCAAAAGGCAATGGAGGTTTTTGAGGAGATGCAGGAACGAGGGTGTGTGCCGGATCAAGTGGCATCCGTGACCATCATAAATGCATGTGTGGGACTAGGTAGGCTTGATGCTGCTTGTCAATTGTTTACTCAGATGACCAGTCCAAATGTTGTGGCGTGGAATGTGATGATTTCTGGTCATGCCAAGGGAGGGAAAGAGGTGGAAGCTATACAGTTTTTTCAAGACATGATCAAAGCTAGCATTCGACCCACTCGTTCTACCTTGGGAAGTGTTTTGAGTGCAACTGCAAGCGTTGCAAATTTATCCTTTGGCTTGCAGGTCCATGCTGTGGCAGTTAAACAGGGATTAGAATCCAACGTCTACGTTGGGAGTTCTTTGATTAATATGTATGCCAAATGTCAAAAGATGGAAGCTGCTAGTGAAATATTTAATAGCTTGGGAGAGAAAAATGAGGTGTTGTGGAATGCATTGCTTGCAGGTTATGCACAGAATGGCAGTGCTTGTAAAGTTGTGGAGTTGTTCAGGAGTATGAGACTTTCTACTTTTGAAACCGATGAGTATACTTACACTAGCATACTGAGTGCATGTGCTTGTTTGGAAGATGTGGAAATGGGGCGGCAACTGCACTCAATTATCATGAAGAATAAATTTGCATCTAATTTATTTGTTGGAAATGCATTAATAGACATGTATGCCAAATGTGGGGCTCTAGGTGATGCCAGGCGGCAGTTTGACAAAATGCTAACGAGAGACCATATTTCATGGAATGCAATAATAGTTGGCTATGTACAGGACGAAGAAGAAGAAGAAGCTTTTAACATGTTCCACAAAATGACATTGGAAAGGATTATTCCTGATGAGGCATGTTTGGCTAGTGTACTCAGTGCCTGTGCCAATATACACGATCTTAATAAAGGGAAACAAGTTCATTCCTTGCTGGTCAAATATGGTCTAGAAAGTGGCCTTTTTGCTGGAAGCTCCCTTGTTGACATGTATTGCAAGTGTGGTGACATTACTTCTGCCAGTGAGGTTTTCTTTTGTCTTCCTGATCGAAGTGTGGTGTCTACTAATGCTTTAATTTCTGGCTATGCTCAGAAAAACATTAATTATGCGGTGCGTTTATTCCATAATATGCTTGTTGAAGGACTTAGGCCTTCGGAGGTGACATTTGCTAGCATTCTAGATGCATGTAGTGACCAGGCTTACATGCTTGGTAGGCAATTGCACTCTTTCATTTTAAAGCTTGGATTTTCATACGATGATGAATTCTTGGCAATCTCTTTGATAGGCATGTATTATGACTCCGGAAAATTAGAAGATGCAAGCTTTCTCTTCTCAGAGTTTACCAAGCTAAATAGCCCAGTTCTGTGGACTGCTATGATATCCGGCAATATTCAAAATGACTGCTGCGAGGAAGCTTTGATTGGTTATCAGGAAATGCGCAAGTTTAATGTAATGCCAGATCAAGCAACTTTTGCTAGTGCCTTAAAAGCGTGTTCGACCTTGGCTTCTATGCAGGATGGCAGGAAAATTCACTGTCTCATTTTCCATACTGGTTTTGACATGGATGAATTGACCAGTAGCTCCCTAATAGATATGTATGCTAAATGCGGTGATGTTAAATGTTCAGTGCAAGTGTTTAGTGAAATGGTCAGCAAGAAAGACATTATCTCATGGAACTCTATGATAGTTGGCTTTGCAAAGAATGGTTTTGCGGAAGATGCACTGGAAGTCTTTGAAGAAATGAAGAAGGCATCTGTGAAGCCTGATGATATCACATTCCTTGGGGTTCTGACTGCTTGTAGCCATGCAGGAATGGTATCTGAAGGTCGTCAATTCTTCAAGGATATGACTAGCCTCTATGATGTTCGGCCACGTGCCGATCACTGTGCCTGTATGGTTGATCTGCTTGGTCGTTGGGGAAATCTCAAAGAGGCAGAGGAATTTATTGAAAGATTTGATTTTGAACTAGATGCTATGATATGGTCTGCTTACCTTGGTGCTTGCAAATTACACGGGGATGATACAAGGGGACAGAAGGCTGCTGAAAAGCTTATTGAGTTGGAACCCCAAAATTCTTCTTCATACATACTGCTATCTAATATATATGCTGCATCAGGCAATTGGGGTGGAGTTAACTTCTTAAGGAAAGAAATGAAAGAGAGAGGAGTGAGGAAGCCTCCTGGCTGCAGTTGGATTATAGTGGGGCAGAAAACAAATATGTTTGTCGCAGGGGATAAATTTCATCCTTGTGCGGGTGATATTCATGCACTTTTGAAAGATTTGACTGCATTAATGAAAGATGAAGGCTATTTTGCTGATATAGGATCTGTAATGGATGGTAGCGTGAACTAAGCAAACCCCAGACTGCCTGGGACAATACATCAGTCCGATAATGTGAAGAAATGAACCTCAACCCTAACTCAACCCCAACAACTAACTAATAAAGTGAGGCTTGCCTAAAATCATACAAGGAGATAAATAGTCCCGTCCCTCACTGATATGGGACTCTTAACATCCCACGCCCAAGATGGAATATTTGGAGCATGGACTATATAACATGGAACCCTAACATTGATCGATAAACCAAGAGATGAATGGGTTTGGCATATCATGTGAAGAAATGGACCTTAGGCCTAATTTTATTTCAAATATTATGGTAAGGTGAGTATTTTCCAGGACTGCATAGAAAGGAAATCATCCCATCCACAGAGATGTGGGACTCTTAATTGATGAAGTTTGTTAAGAGTTGAGGCCACAGTAGTCATGTGCTTGTTTGTATGAGATTAGGCAATGATCATGTCCTTAATGACTTGCAAGTTTGTCACATTTCTTATGTGGAGAACTGCTTGGAAAAATAGATTTTTATTGGCGTTTGGTTAATTTATTGGATCAACTCAGTCCTTTGCTTTATGTTTTGTTGTGAACTGGCATATGTAATATCTGCTGCTTTCTTAAAATAAGAAATCGGTGTAACAGAATTTCTGTTATAAAGATTTGTTTTTTTAATAGGAGAGCATGTGAATGAACCTAATTTGAAGTGTTTTAGAGAAAAAGAGGCTAGTTTGAATCTTTTTGAAGTTTAGTGAGATGGGCGTGTGGTGGTTTTGTGGATTGGTCATTTTGGGTTCGGTAGTTGGAGGAAAGGCTATACAGAGGAGGATTTAGTGAAGGCATTGTCTGGACAACCTAAGGTTGGTTTTAGGCAATATGCAGGGTATATGGATGTAAATGTGAAAGCTGGGAAGAGTTTGTTTTACCACTTTGTTGAAGCTGAGGTGAAACCTGATGATAAAACTATAACTCTTTGGCACAATGGAGGTTTTTTTTTAAAAAAAAAAAACTTTTTAACTTTTGTTGATTCATTTTGAAGAAATGTGACTAGGAATTTTATGTGTACTTTCATGTAGTTTATTTGTTAGCACTATTTGCTTGGGGTTCGAACTTCTGTTTTTTGTTTGTTGTGTGTCATGTTTTTTTAGGCTTATAGTATTCTTTTGATGTTTGGAGAAAAGGAAACAGCTTGGTTGCACCAAGTGTCACATGCTTATAAGCGATCAAATTTAATAGTGAGATGGAGCTTAAAACAGTAGTTGAATGGAACCAACCTAGAACTTCAAAAATAAGAGTGAAAGCTTACATCTTTAATGAGTAAGCCTGATACAACTAAACAATACCACACCAATGTAATCCCACACAAATGGGCTCTGGGTAGGGTGATGTGTACACAGCCTTACCCCTACCCCTTGTGAAGGTGGAGAGATTGTTTACGATATACCCTCGGCTATTGTGAAGCATATAGAAAATAATGGAGAAAAGAATATTAGCAGAGTCAAGAACACTAAAATGTCAAGAACAGTAAACCTAATTAAACTAGTGATAAATGAGTTGCAGAATTGTATTTTTCCCTGGATAATATTTCTTAAATTAAAATGTGATGAATTTGGTGAATACTGGCAAAGCGGAATCAAGAACACTAAAATGTCACATGTTTGTGTTTCAGGACCAGGTTGCTCATCAATTGGTGGAGGTGATTTTACATAGTTGGGACCATTCATTCCCACAGGTAATGGTCGAGGTCTTCAAAGAAATACAAAATCATGGAATAAAGGCATGCAAGTAGGGTAGGGAAGAGCTGATTGTAACATGTTTAGAACAATATGAGTAAAGAGAATGAACTTACTACTCCATGTCTTTTGTCTACTGTAGCATGAAATATCCTCTTTGTTGGATCTCCTGTGGGAGTAGGCTTGTCATACTCTGATACAAGTTCAGACTACACCACTGGCGATGCAAAAACTGGTAAAACAAGGAAACTTAGATGCTGTGATCAAGCATTAACTGTATTTGAATATCAGATTTAAGAATTGTCCTACCTAAAAGCTGATGTTTTTCCTTTTTTGTTTTCTCTGGCAGCAATGGATATGCATATATTCATGATGGAATGGGTGAAGAAATTCCCAGCGTTCAAATCAAGGGAACTATATCACACAGGAGAGAGTTATGCAGGTCAGAGATCTTTAAGCTGTGCAGTTATGTTATGAGAATGTTCAAAACAATTCAAGAAAATGTTTTAACAACAGATTTAGTCCTAGGACCGTGTAATGGATGGTAGCATGAACAGAGCAAACCCCAGATCTGCCTGGGCCAATACCACACTCCGATAATGTGAAGAAATGGACCTCGACCCTAACTAAATCCCAAAATTAGCTAATGAAGTGAGGATTTCCCTAAAATCATATATTAGGAGACAAATATTCCCTGTAATTCCGTCTCACACCGATGTGGGGCTCTAACATCCCACACCAAATTGGAATATTGGAGCTTGGACAATACAACTAGGAAGCCTAACATTGAATTGATAAACCAAGAGTTGAATGAGTTTGGCTTGGATATCATGTGAGGAAATGGACCTTAGGCCTAATTCAACCTCAAAAATTAATGGTGAGGTGAGGGTTCTCCAAGACCACGTAGAAAGGAATAATCCCATCCACAGAGATGTGGGACTCTTAACAGATGAAGTTTGTTAAGGGTTGAGGCTACAACAGTCATGTGCTTATTTGTATGAGATTAGACAATGATGGTATCCTAATGATTTGCAATTTGTCACATTTCTCTTGTTTCTTGAGTGGAAAACAGCTTGGAAAATAGATTCTTATAGGCATGTGGTAAATGTATTGGCTTGACTTTGGAAAAATAGATTCTTATTTGGTATTTGTTAATATGGTAAATGATTTGCAAGTTTGTCACATTTCTCTTGTATTCTTCAGCATCAAGGATATGCTGGCAACCTTCAAGAGAGAAATAGGGAGAAAGAGGAGGGAAACTACTTACAATGACCCTAACAGATCTACTAGTTCTAATTCATCTATGTCCATCTTTTTACACCAAAAATAGTAAGATATAATACAATTCCATTTAACTGTGTGAATGAAATTGGACCTATCTTCAAAGCCTCTACTATTTCTCTCATTCCATACAGACCACCAAATGCAATGTGGGATGATTTTCCACCATCTCTTCTGGCTCTTGCTTCCTCCTCTTCTGATCCAACAGCTTAGTAGGTCTGCAGTGTACTCAGGCATGGTCCATTTCGTTTCCGTGAGTGTAAGAAAAGAGCCCATAATTGTGTAGTGGATTTGCTATGTAAAAAAAGGTGACTGTTTGTTTCATTTGTTTCACCACGGAGTTAACATCTGGAATCTATAATCTTCCCCTTTTTCCTCAAAACCCCATGTGTCAGACATACCTTTCTTGCTATCAACCAAGTAAAACATTTAAATATAGTTGGTGCTATGTTTTTCCAAACATTGTTCCACAAAAATTGTTGTCTTCGTTTAGCTGTGCATTACCTGTTTCGTAGGCCCTCTTAACAGAGAAAATCCCATCTTTATTGTGTTCCCAATTCATAGAATCTGGATTTAGGGTAGTGCCTGTGAAATCCTCAAGTCTAAGAAGCAAACTGGCCACCAGTCTTCTAAAAGATAGATCCCATCCTTGATCAGTCCAACATTCTTTGACAGTTGCCTCAGTGTTGTTGCATATGCTAAACAGGTCAGGAAAAGTGTTCTTAAGAGGTGTCTGGTTGTTCCAAGCATCTCCCCAGAACTTTGTGTTTTCCTATCTCCCACTTATTTCGATCATGTTTTCTTCTAGCTTTGGCCAAAGATCCCTGATTGTTCTCCATGCCCCACACTCATTGGGCATAGAGCTATTGTTGCTGCACTATTGGTTGCTCTCACCATATTTACTCGTGATGATCTCCTTCCATAAAGCGTGATCTTCTTCACAGTATGTCCACAACCATTTCATCAAGTGACTATTATTCTGTCTCCATTTTGATGCCCAAGCCTCCCAAGTGCCTATTTTTCATTGCTACTTCCCATTTAATCAGATTGTATCCTTTATTCTCCTTGCAACCATGCCAAAGAAAATTCCTTCAGATTTTGTCCAGTTTCTTCACAACACTCCGAGGTATAGGAAAAAGAGACACTAGATAAGTGGGAAGAGAATCTAAAACTGAATTGATGAGGGTGAGTCTCTGTTTCTAGTGATAGATGTTGGGTCTTCCACCTTGTGAATTGGAGAAGTTCATAAACTCATCGACTCCCATTTTCTGATATGAACAAGGCTTTTGATAGAAGGCCTTTGTTGCATCATCCACACGGATCACTAAACTGAGTATTTCCCCATCAAATATGGCATGGAACTGCTAATGACTTTCTCTCTTACATTCTATGCAATGTTTATAAGTAACTTGTTTGGTGTTTCCGTTTTCCTGTTTTAAGTCCTTGTAATTTATCTCATCTCGTATAGATGGTTGTTTTCATGGTTATATTAAGTTCTGCCATTTGACCGTCTTCCTAGGTTAAATTTCCCTCTAATTTTTGGCTTTGTGATTCATTATCCTTCGAAAGTACACACAATCTTCTCAGCAGCAACAATAACATGCCCAGTAAAATCCCACAAGTTAGGTTTGGATTTCCCTCTAATTTTTGGCTTTATGATTCGTTATCCTTCTAAAGTACACACATAACCTTCTCAGCAGCAACAACAAAAACAACATGCCCAGTGAAATCCCACAAGTTAAGTTTGGGGAGTGTAGAATGTAGTCATGTACACAGACCTTACCCTCAGCAATTTGAGAAATTTCTTCCAAAGTAACAATAGGTGGACAATAAACTGGCATTAACTCTTAGCCCTTCCCCCCTTGCAGAAACATGCCAAAATAATCATCCTCACCTAAAAATATGAAAAACACCTGGCAGTGTGTAAATTCTAAAAGAAACATAAGAAATGAAGTTATCGTCACTCATGCATTCATCTTTGTGTGTTCCATATGGCCGGGAAGAGCCAGAAGAAAGTTTTGAAAAATGGAAATGGGAGGATAAACTATCATTTTAGCAGAGCTTTTACTAGTTTCAGAAGTAAAAATTTACTGTCGTACTTTAAGGTCGTAACAAAAAATTGTGCATTTTCAGATGTCAAAGGGTTGGTTATGCTGGACAAATGATTGATTGGATCAAGCCAACCAGTATTAAGGCTTGGCGATGGAATGATCAGTAAGCCTCTCACTTCCCTACTCAAAAAGGGTATTTTTGAGTGGTCAGATGCAGCAACTATTATTGCCTTTTGAGACCTTGAAGGATGCCACTCATGGTGGAGGTAGATGCTATGGTACTGGGGCTATCCGTTTGCAGGATTAGTGAGCACAAAACACACTATAAATTATATGATTCGCTAGTCAAAGATAGTATAGTTTAAGACCATCTCGATCCATAGGGATTGGTTTTAGTAATATATCATTATGATCTTGCTCATTGTTATGATATCCAGGAAATTAAACTTGAATTTGTTGGTATGGTTAAAACCACGAGTTTAAGCTGGAACGTAAGATTAAGTACAATAGACGCAAGTGTTAAATTTTTCTGGGAGACTCGCGAATCACGATATATGTATATGATCTCAAAATATAGTTAATGATTACATATAGTTTCACTGGCAAAACTCCCTACAAAAAGTTTACTCCACGGAGAAGAATAAACTCTCAAAGAAAAAAGAATGTTAAGAAGACACTACAACAACACTCAATCCTATTTACCTTTTGTTTTGGATTAGAGTAGTGTACTCTTCTTAGTTCGTATTTGGATTTACTTATTTTAAATGTTTTAAAGCAATTTTGTGAGACTGACTTTTATCATGATCATTGATAGTTTTACGACTTTTTTTCTCAAAAAGTAACTGCACCCATTAGAATATTTCATTATGCTATAAGTTACTACATGTAGGGGTGGATATAAAATATGAAAAATCGAACCGAATAAATATGGTTTTTTTGTTTGGTGTTCAGTGTAAGGGTCTCAATACTTTGATACACAGAAGAATAAAACTTTTATTAAATTAAAAAATAAATATATATGTATTTATTTATTTATGGGCATTTCCTTAACTAAAATTAAAAAGTCAATTAATAATTAAATCATTCATGACAAATCAAAGTAGCAACAAATTTATAATTTAATAGTTAACTTCAAATATTAATTTTTAGAAGGAATTCAAACCTATTTTTATCAATGTATGTCATGTAAAGGAAACCGTCTTTGTTCTTGTTTTTATCAAAAAGTATTTGGAGGCGCAATGTTCTTAACAAAGATAAATATAGTCTTTCAATTTGATAAACAGTGCACACTTTTCTTAAATCGAAGAATTGAATCAAAATTTAATAAAATTGAATCGTAAAATCGAAATTTGCCCCTTACCTACTTGTAATGTCAAAAGTTAAAATAAAAACCAAATGAAAATTCCTATTTCCTTGTTATGAGAACTTAGTTTGATTGATTCTTTAAAGCCACAACTTATTTGAGAGTCATCAATCAAAACTTGTGGCAATTGTTGGTTGATGACATATATATGACAAATTTAGCAGCAATCTTAAAAGTCCTAGATTTAAAATCTAACTTCAAAATAAAGCTACCAAATTTTTGCATCAATAGAAAACATCAAGTTGTAAGATTATGTCCAGTTTATAAAGCTCTTATTATGATCCTTTTATTTCCTAAAAATTAAATGCTAAAATGTGTTGGTGTTTTCTTGTTTCTTACATTTCCAAGAATTAAAGCAAAAGATTCTTTTCTCTTTTGATTTTGACACAAAATATTTTGTTACATTGTTATAGGAAATTCCATTTTAAAGGTATAAGTATCATCCTTACAAAATGAAATTATTATTATTATTCATTATAAAGCAAGGAAAGAAAGGAATATATATATATATATATATATATATATATA